>NC_081408.1:763417672-763517672 GCF_030272615.1 Cryptomeria japonica
TAAACTTATTGTTGTGGGAAACAGTGGTTCTAATAGTACTGAGGGTTAGATAAGTTGACAGATCCATCCAAGGGGTGGGTTTGAAAATTGTCTCACAGGGGTTATACATAAGATTCTAGAAAGAAGTGACTATGTAGCCCAAGAGATAGGAAGACACTGATCAGTTATTAAATCATAATTACTCTTATTCAAAAAATTTACATTTTTCAGTTTCAGTTTGAAGATATAAGTAGGTTATAAGTGTAGGAAGTAGGAACAAATACAAGTTAGAAGAAGCTAAAGAATAGATAGTTTTATCTCAAAAGAAATTGCCACTTGTAGATAAATATCAGAATCAGAATACAGTGTAAAGTATAATCTTCTATAAAAAGCATCATCTTGAAGAATTCAATTGGTGAATACGTATACCCGTCTAGGTCTCACGGAGCCTAAAGTGCAGGGAGTAAATAATCCAAAGGGCTAACTCTGTCAGTTGGAAGGTCCCGAATTGGTTAGCATTGGAGATAAGGATTGTTTAACACCCTAGGAGGACTCCACACATGGGGAACCTATATATACCCTCTCTTGCATGTTTACCAAGGTTGGATAAGTGTGTTATGTAAGTTCAACAACTAAAAATACTCATTTTCAGTCTTGTTAGCAGCATTTTTGCTCGATTTTACTCATTTGGCAATTGAATATAGATTGAATCCATTATTCCAGCAATGGATTGAGTTACTTCTTTGTGTTATTGAGTTGTTGGTTCATTTTAGAGTCTTGTAAATACTATTCTTTGGTGTTGTTAGAATATTTAATCTTTACTTAGCTTAGGTTTATTTGTATTTAGTTTAGGATATTCCTTTGGAATTCCTACATGTAATTTGTCCTCTAGTACATGTGTGAGGACAAGTCATTTCTTTTATTTTCCTTTATTAAGGAATATTAGATTTCCTCCATAAGAGGATGAGGACACATGGCACACACATTTTATGAATGGTGGCATTCATAGATTTGGGAGTTACTTTGTAACTCCTCTCCTCATCTCTATTTAAAAGATGTCTCCTCTCTCATTTCTTCTTAATGACAATATTGTGAAGAGCTTCTTGCTCTCTCTCTCTCTCTCTCATTTTAGGCATTGCCTCATTCATAATATCACAAGGGGTTTTTCTTTGCTTTTCCCCTTTCAAAAGTTCTTATGCCTCCTTCTTCACATTTGGGTGATGCTCCAAGGTTTTTCTTTTCTCTTGGTAACAATTACTTCATCATAAACTTTCTTGGATTTTATTTTCTTTTCCTTGCTCTTGTATTTCCTTTCATGGTATCAGAGCAGGTTTCTAATCCTTGTTTTAAGTTGACATTGATGAAGGTTACCATTCTATGGAGTTCACCTTGTTGGAGGCATTCTTGAGAGGAGAAGAAGTTCTTTTTCTAATATTTTCTATTGTGCAGGTTTTGGTTTCAGTTTTTAATTTTTTTTTCAAACTTGTTAACAAGTTTGCCTGCAGGTTTAATCTTCTATTCTATTTTTTTTATTAAAAAAAAGGGCTTTGGAAGGCTTGTCGCCAAAGTTTCTTCTTTCTAGTTTAAATTTGTGTCTTTGGAAGGCTTGCCGCCAAATTTTCTGGTTTTTTTTAGTGTGAATAGTTTGGAAGGTTTACTGCCAAACTCAGCCTCCTTAATCTGTTTGGTCGGCTTGCCACCAAATCTGATTTATTATTACATTACATCTTTGATTTGTTTGCAGGTTTTAACATTTATTGTGTCTGTAGGATTTTGTTAAAAAAAAAATCATATTGATCTCTGTATTATAACTATCTCTGTTTTTCCTATTATTTTCTCTAGTTTTGTGTATTGCCATTTTTTTTAATTCCAAAAGTTTAATATTCTATAATTTCTGCTTGCTCTATGTAAATCATTCTGAGTTTAACATCTTTTGTATTGTCTGGTTTTTTATTCCAGTATTTTGTATTGCAGATTTTTGTTAACAAATATTTAATATTGTTATATATCTACCTCTGTGTTTACATCTCTGTGTTATAACTCCTTTTGCTTGCATTTACATTTCATTTAAACTAATATTATTGTAGATAATTCATTGTCAACATACATTCCATTTTATATGAATAAATTAGTTGTTTCAATCATATTCTTATTTCTGCATATCATCACTAACCTGTGGGGGTTTCTGGACTACGTATTCTCTTTTGCCAGTTTGATGTTAGCATAAATGACCATTATCATCTTCCGTAACGCCTCTGCATATTTCACCTGCATGTAACGTCTCTCTTTTTTCTTTATTCCATACACTCTCCTGGTCACTCTTCAGCCTACATCGTGGTTTATAATTGAAACGCCTCTACTCATTCTTTATTCAACCTCTATAAAATTTGTTGCATGATGAAGTCTTAAGTTTTATTTCAACGTTTGAATAGGTCGAAGCTTCTCTTTTTTTCAAAGTTTTATAATTTTTAAGTTCTATTTTTTATACCCTTCTTTATTCATTTTCACGTATTCAAGTTTATCAAGCTATAGTTGAAAAAAAAGAAGAAAGTTTATTGAATAGTATTAAAGTTTTAAAAGTTTTAATATATATGACAAGTTAAAAGTTTTTTTTTAAAAACTTATTTTATTTAAATAAAGTTTATCCTTTCTTTAAATTCTTTCGTATTTTAGTTTATTTTCAATAAAATTTAAAATAAAGTTTAGTTTAATATTAAATTTTATTAAACTTTTGTTATTTCTTTAAAAAAAAGTTTTTTATTTAAATAGTTTTATTTTGTTATCATTACGATTTAAAGGTTTTTTATATAAAGTTTGCTTAAATAAATTTAATTTTACTATTAAGGATTTGAAAATAATACTTTTTGTTAAATAGTTTTTTAAATTGTTATTTTTTAAAAACAAAAAAATTATTATTGAATTTTAGTTCAATTTTTTAATCAAGGAGGTTAAAATTTTTTTTTTCATTTTTATCCAAGAGGGCATTTTTTTTCAATATTAAGCATAATTTGTTCATTATTTTGCTATCATGTCTACATTAATTCTGGAAATTAAATTAAATAGTTCCAATTATCATTCATGGAAAACACATATCTCGTTTATTTTTCGTTTCAAACACCTTTTGGATGTTGCGACTGATAAAACCTTTGAACCCGCTACAACTGCTCCTCAAGCCGACCTAGATAGATGGAAGGCTCAAAATGAGGAAGCACTTGGTTTAATTGGTATTTCAATGGTTCCTGATTTGTATGTTTTAATTGGAAATTGTACAAAAGCGCATGAAGCTTGGGAAATTTTAAAAACAACTTATGATAGCTCAAATGAATCCCAAAAAATTCAACTTCAAGATCAACTTGAAGATCTAAGGTATACGAATTTTAAAACTATGGATGAATTCTTATTAAAGTTTGATTCTGTTAATAGTCAATTAACTGGTTTAGGAGTTACTCTAGCTGATTTACGTTTAATTCATCTTATTCTTAAAAAATGTCTTCCTCGTCAATTTCAACAATTTATTACGAATATTCATGCTCAACTTGCTATTCCTAGCTTAGCTACTCAATTAACATATGATATTTTTCGTAATTTATTGCGTCAAGAGGAAGCTAAATTAATTCAATTTGGTACTCTTAAAAGTAGTGAACATGCTTTTATGTCTAAAAATCAAAATCATAATAATACTTTTAGATCCAATAATAATAAACATAATCATAATCATAATAATAATCATAATAATAATCACAAATCTTCTAATTATCAATCTCATTCTAAATCCTATCATAACAATTCTCATAATAATAATCATAATAATACGTACAATAATCAAAGGAATAATTCTCAAACAAGACCCCATTGCACATATTGTGGGAAAGATGGACATATTACTAATAATTGTTTTAAGAAACAAAATGGTAAAAAGCCCATGAATCAAAATAATCAAAATAATCAACATAAACCTCATTATAAGAAAGGTAATAATAATGGTAATTCATCTCGTCATGCATTTATATGTACTTATAATATTTCTCAACCACTTGAGTGGATTATTGATTCTGGTGCATCTCAACATGTTACTTCTCATAAAGAATGTTTTGAATCTTTGCATCCCGATACTTCTAATATTCCTGTTCAATTAGCTAATAATCATAGTTGTAAAGTTGAAGCTATTGGTGATGTGAATGTTCCTAATGGGAAATTACATGATGTTCTTTATGTTCCTGAATTAAAATCAAATTTGATTTCAGTTCCTAAACTTTGTCAAGATTATAAGATTAACTTTTATAGGGGCATATGTTATATCATTGATCCAAACACTAATCATGTTATTGCTACTGCTAAAATGGATAGTGATAACTTATTCAAGTTCTATGAATTTGCTCCTCCAAAGTATTCTTTGCTTACTACTGTTGATTTTACTATATGGCATGAAAGACTTGGCCATCTCAATTCTGATTATATTTCATTGATGCAAAAAGCAAATATGGTTGATGGATTGCCTAGTATTGTTCCTTCTCAAATTGTTTGCAATGGTTGCATGAGTGGTAAGATGCATAGGGAACCCTTTCCTCATGGTCAATCTTGGAGGGCATACACTAAATTACATCTAGTTCATAGTGATCTCTTGGGTCCCATGGAGAATCCCTCCATCCAAGGTTCAAGGTATGCACTTACCTTTGTTGATGATTTTTCACGGAGAACATGGATATATTTCCTTCATAGTAAGGATCAAGTGCTTGATGTGTTTACTGAATTTCATATGTTTGTAGAAAGACAATCTGGTTCTAAAATTAAGATTCTTCGTACGGACAATGGAAGAGAATATGTCAATAATGCATTTAATGCTTATTTGAAATCGTTTGGAATTAAACATGAGCTTACCGTTCCTTATACACCACAACAAAATGGTGTGGCAGAATGGAAGCATAGGACAATTGTTGAAATGGCTAGATGTTTATTGCATGCTAAAAATATGGATTACAAGTTTTGGGCTGAAGCTATGGCTTGTGCAACATATTTAATTAATAGAACACCTACCAAAGCCTTAAAGGATAAAACTCTTGAAGAAGCTTGGTCTGGTAGAAAGCCTAATTTGTAGAATTTAAGAATTTTTGGTTCCATAGCTTATGTTCACAAACCTAAGGAGAAACGAAAAAAATTAGATGCTAAATCTTCTCCTTTTATTTTTGTTGGTTATGATGAAAATACTAAAGGTTATAGAGTTTACAATCCTATTACTAACAAGGTAAAAGTTGCAAGAGATGTTTGTATTGCAGAAAAATGCATTCATGATTGTTCTAAAGTGGAGGATGATGAACTTGGTCAAACCAAAGTTGTGCTTGTGGAGGACCAACCTCCTTCTCTTAACCCTACTCCTAATGCATCTCTTTCTATTCCTTCTAGTGATAGTGATGATGATAATAATAACTCTACTCCTCATGACTCTTCTTCTAGTGATGAATCCATTACTTCTAAAAGAAGACCTAAATGGTTTAAATCTTTAATTCAAGATAGTGATGAATACTTAGCTAGAATGGATAGACTTCAAGCTAGAAGAGTTAATTATTGTAATTATGCTTTAATGACTACTATTATGAATTCTAATGATCCTAAAACATTTGATCAAGCTAAAAATCAACCACATTGGCGAAAAGCAATGAAGGAAGAATATGATACTCTAATTTCTAACCAAACTTGGGATTTAGTTCCCTTGCCTCATGGTAAAAATCTTGTTTCTTGCAAGTGGCTTTATAAAACCAAATTGAATGCTAATAATCAAGTTAGTAAATTTAAAGCTAGATTAGTTGCTAGAGGTTTTTCTCAAATTGAAGGCTTAGATTATACTGAAACTTTTGCTCCTGTTGCTAAAATGCCTATAATTAAACTTGTGCTTGCTTTAGCTTCTAGAATGAATTGGCCTATTCACCAAATGGATGTTAAAAGTGCTTTTCTTAATGGTGATTTACATGAGGAAATTTATATGTCTCAACCTCCTGGTTTTATTAAAGAAGGTAATGCACACTTAGTTTGTAAATTAAAGAAATCAATTTATGGATTAAAGCAATCTCCTAGGGAGTGGTATTCCAAGATTAATGAATTCTTTCTTTCTCAAGGCTTTATTAGAAGTAAAAATGATCCTAACTTGTATATTAAACATAGTGAAGATGATATTATAATTATTATCTTGTATGTAGATGATTTGATTCTTACGTCAAGTTCCAATACTTTGATTTCTGATATTAAGTTTCAACTTAATCAAAAATTTCAAATGACTGATTTAGGTCTTTTACATTATTTCTTAGGAATGCAAATTTGGCAAACCTCTAAAGGAATTTTCTTATCTCAAAGTAAATATGCTCAAGATCTCATAGATAAGTTTAACATGAATGATGCTCACCATGTTTCAATTCCTATTGAATTAGGCACTAAGTTAATGCTTGATATGCAAACTCCTCTTGTTGATCCTACTTTGTATAGACAATTAGTTGGAAGTTTAAATTATTTAACTCTTACTAGGCCAGATATTGCTTATAGTGTTGGTTTGGTTTCTAGATTCATGTCTCAACCTCAACAAACACACTTTAAAGTTGCTAAAAGAATTTTAAGATATATTAAAGGAACAATTAATGTAGGTTTGTTTTATGATGCAAATTCTGATTTTACTTTAAAAGGTTTTACTGATTCTGATCTAGGTGGAGATCCCAATGATGGGAAATCTACTTGTGGTTATTGTTTTTTTTGTTGGTTCAGGAGCAATTTCTTGGAATAGTAAAAAGCAACAATCTATCTCTCTTGGATCCACGGAAGCTGAGTACAAAGGATGCACTAATGCTTCCAAAGAAGTCTTGTGGCTTAGAAGACTACTTGAAGATTTGGGTCTACCTCAACACGAACCAACTCCATTGTATTGTGACAACCAAAGTGCCATTGCCTTGGCTAAAAATCCAGTTTTCCATGCAAGGACAAAACACATTGCTCTCCAACACCACTTTATTAGAGAACAAATTGAAGACAAGCAAGTTTCACTCCTCTATTGCAAGGGGGAAGACCAAGTTGCAGATATTTTGACCAAGCCACTTTGTAAAGAAAAGTTCCAATTTCATTGTAAAAATCTTGGATTACAACCCATTGAAGGGTTTGATGTAAGCTCCCCAAGTAAAGCTTAAGGGGGGGTGTTAGAATATTTAATCTTTACTTAGCTTAGGTTTATTTGTATTTAGTTTAGGATATTCCTTTGGAATTCCTACATGTAATTTGTCCTCTAGTACATGTGTGAGGACAAGTCATTTCTTTTATTTTCCTTTATTAAGGAATATTAGATTTCCTCCATAAGAGGATGAGGACACATGGCACACACATTTTATGAATGGTGGCATTCATAGATTTGGGAGTTAATTTGTAACTCCTCTCCTCATCTCTATTTAAGAGATGTCTCCTCTATCTCATTTCTTCTTAATGACAATATTGTAAAGAGCTTCTTGCTCTCTCTCTCTCTCTCATTTTAGGCATTGCCTCATTCATAATATCACAAGGGTTTTTTCTTTGCTTTTCCCCTTTCAAAAGTTCTTGTGCCTTCTTCTTCACATTTGGGTGATGCTCCAAGGTTTTGCTTTTCTCTTGGTAACAATTACTTCATCATAAAATTTCTTGGATTTTATTTTCCTTTCCTTTCTCTTGTATTTCCTTTCAGGTGTTTCTTGTTCAAGTTTGCAAACAGCCAGTTTTGGCTTGTAAATAGCAATTTTCATGTAAATATGGTTGCCCCATGAGTTCCACATGTGTTGCCATCACGACTTGTTGGAACATGATGGGAAACCCTCTGTATAGTGTACATATGTAGATTCAAGTTTTGGAGATTATCTTTGATGTGACTATCACCTTATTCTAGGTGAGTCCAGAAGCAACCCGGTTAGAGGAAATAAGGTGAAAATGGAGTGTTAAGTGCAGGGATGTGTGCCAAATCACCATTTCAGAGTTTGGAGGGGTTCATGGAGTTGGGGAAGACTTTTCCATGCAGGGAGAAGCTTTGAAAAATCCATTCAATACCAAAACCCCAATTTGTTCATTCACTGTCAGTTAAAGGCCTTATAAACCCTCAAAACGCTCATTTTGGGGTTCACACATTGTACGATCAGACCAGGGCCTAAAACCACAAAAATCCTTTAGGGATGGGTGAATTATTGAATAAAAACTAAAGTTGTTTGGGGGTCCTTTAAATCATTTTGCCTCAAACCCTAGAAAACCGGTTTTGGAGGCCTAATTGGGGCTCATTCCTTGTATCCCTTTTCTAGGCAAGATTTTGAAATCGGTAAGAAACCTCAAGGTTGCAAACCTCTAATGGACCCCAAATGCACTAAAAATTTTTTAGAAGACCTCTCTACACCTTTGCATCCCCTCACAACAATTGGAGGTCATTTTGACAAGTTGAAACCAAGAGGCCAGAATTGAGCACATGAGAAGCAAAGTGAATTGATAGGGTTCCTAACCAAAACACTTGAAGAAAACACCTTAGTAAGGTCAAGAATCAAGCCCTAGAAGATATTGAGAAGGATTTGGAGGTCTAGAGTGCAACTAGGCCTGGTGAGTTGGTGGAATTAAGCAACACCAACAAGGTGGAGAGTTAAGCAGGCTAGGTAAACCTCGTCAAATTGGTATCAGAGCCTATAAGATTTGGGCTAGAAGAGTTGATGTCCTCAGTGGAATATATAAGAGACAATAGCATGGTGACCAATGTAGAGTTGGCCAGGAAAGTGGATGATCATGAGGAGGAGAATAGTCTCCTGAAAGAGAAATTGATTGAATTGGAGAGTAAGCTTGGTGCAATTAAAACCAAGGTTGATGAAGTGTTGGTAAAGGTGGAAGGAGAAGAAGGGAAGGGTAAAGAAGTGTCAGAGATAGATAAGATACATGAACCTGATCCTATCCTAGAGCAAGATCCTTTCTTGAAGGCATTGAAGGCCTTGAGTGGCAAATCACTAGAAGGATTGTCATTGTTCACTAGTAAGATGGAGGCAGAAGTGGTCCTAGAATGGATTTAAGGTATGGAGAACCACTTTGAATGTGAAGGCATAACTGAAGCCCAGAGAGTCAAGGTAACCAAGTCCAGGATGAGAGCAACTTCCCTCACATGGTGGTAATTTTTACAAGATGAGAGGAAGAAAATGAGCAAAGCACCCATCTCTTTTTGGAAAAGGATGTTAGTCAAAATCAAACAATTATATCTCCCTGATAACTATGAAGTGCAAATTCATAGGAAGAGGCAAAACTTAAGACAAAAGGATCTTGATGTCAGTATCTATACGGAGGAGTTTCACAAACTTAGCCTTAGAGCTCATGCGGTTGAAGAAGAGAGTCTCAAGGTAGCTAGATACCTAAATGGTCTATGGTGGAACATCCAAGAAGAAATCACCCTAATGAGCCCAAAAATAGTCCATCAAACCTTTCAACCTACCCTTAAAGTGGAGAAAAAACTGAAAAGAAGACATGACTCAAGCAACAATAGGGGCAGAGGTAGAGGAAAAGACAATAGACACCATAGAGGAGGTTTTGGTGGAAGAAGTTCTCAGCAAAGAACACAAGGAGAGTCTAAACTCATTGAGTAGCAAGATAGTGGTAGTAGTAGAGGAGGATTCAATAGAGGAAGGGGATCAAACAGTGGTTCCAGAGGAAGATCTAGTGGACAAGGTAGAGGTTCCTCATATTTTTCAACAATGAAATGTTACCATTGTAACCAACTTGGTCATCCAACATATAGGTGTCCAAAGAAAGGATCATCATCACATGGTGGTGAAAGAAGAGTGAGTTATATCCAAGAAGAGTCTTCAAGCAACAAGACTTGAGAGGTTGTCTTAGAGTTAGAAGTAGGTGACAACTTTATGATAAGGAGAACTTTGATCAAAGAACCGGTCAGAGAAGAGCCTAGCCAAAGAAGGTCCTTATTTAGGATCAAATGCAAGATTTTGGATAAAGTATGCAAAGTGATCATTGATTCAAGGTCTACGAACAACAATGTGTGTCAGAAGAGGCAGTGAGCAAGCTCAAATTGCAAAGAATACGTCACAACAATCCTTATAGAGTCACTTGGTTGAACAAAGGTCAACATGTTCTTGTTAATGAGCAAGCATGGGTGGATTTTACCATTGGAAGGTATAAGGACAAGATGTTGTGTGATGTCCTACCCATGGATGCATGTCATATTCTTTTAGGAAGGCCATGGCAATTTGATAGATAAGCTATCCATGATGGAGCCAAGAATGCATACTCATTCAAGAAAGATGGAGTCACATTCAAGATTCAGTCTATCCTTCAGGCAGGTGAAAAAAAGCCAGCAGGTCCTAATGTTCTTTTGGTGAGTGAAAAATAGTTCTTAAAGAAACTTGAGGAAGGTGAAGGTACAGGTTTTGCACTTGTGATGAAGCCCAAAGAAGAAGACAAGAAAGAGCAACAAGATTTGCCATTAGAGGTGCAAGATTTGTTGAAGAAATTCAAAGGCATAGTAAGTGAAGGACAACCAGCCACCTTACCTCCTAAAAGAACCATAAGCCATCAAATAGACTTCATTCTCGGAGCATCCTTGCCTAATAAGGCAGCCTACAAAATGACTCCTCAATAAAATGTTGAAATTGCCAAGCAAATCCAAGAGCTCTTAGACCAAGGCCTAATTATGAAGAGTATTATCCCTTGTGTTGTCCCTACCGTGTCGGCACCAAAAAAAGGTGGTACTTGGAGATTGTGTATTGATTCTAGAGCCATAAATAGGATCACCATCAGATATAGGTTCCCTATTCCTAGAATAGAAGACCTAATGGATTGTTTAGGGGAAGCCAGGTACTTTACCAAGATTAACCTTAAGAGTGGCTATCATCAAATTAGGATTAAGGAGGGTGATGAATGGAAAACTGCATTCAAGACTACTGAGGGTCTTTATGAGTGGTTTGTAATGCCACTTGGCTTATCAAATGCTCCAAGAACCTTCACGAGACTCATGAATGAGGTGATGAAGGACTTCATAGGTAAATTTTTGGTAGTATATCTTGATGATATTCTAATTTTTAGTAAAGATAGGGCAGATCACATTAATCATTTATAAGATGTATTACAAAGATTGTATGATGAAAAGCTAACCATGAATTTGGATAAGTGTGAGTTTGTCAAGCAGGAGTTGGTTTACCTTGGGTTTATGTTGTCTCAAGGAAACCTCAAGATGGATCCAAGCAAGGTTGAAGCCATTGTAAATTGGCCTACTCCTAAGACAACAACAAAGGTGAGAAGCTTCCATGGACTGGCTCAGTACTACAGGAAGTTCATTAGGCAATTCAGTGCAATATGTGCACCAATGCTAGACACCATTAGAGGTGGAGTAAAGGAAAAGTTTCAGGGTGGTGAAGTAGCAAACAAAGGTTTTGAAACCTTAAAGGAGAAGATAGCTACCCAACTGGTACTAGTGTTACCTAGTTTTGAGGAACTTTTCATTGTAGAATGTGATGCAAGCAATGTTGCAGTAGGTGTTGTCCTAAGCCAAGAAGAAACACCAGTAGTTTTCCATAGTGAGAAGCTACGTGATGCCAAGAAGAAATACTCTTCAAATGATCTTGAGTTGTATGCTTTAGTGCCGGCATTGAGGAAGTGGAGACACTATCTCCTTCCTAAAGAATTTGTGGTCTATACAGACAACCAAGCATCGAGTTTCCTAAAATCACAAAATAAACTCAATCATAAACATATGAAATGGGTGGAGTATATGCAAGCCTATACATTCACCATTAAGAACAAGAAAGGATAGTTAAACCGGGTAGCTAATGCATTAAGTAGAAGACTTTTGACAGTCAAAGAAATCCAATTGAGAAGCATAGGTGTGGATAGTTTTAGAGACTTGTACCGGGAGGATGAATATTTCTCAAGTTCCTACAAGGTGTGTAAGGAGTACCAAAATCACTTCCATAGTGAGTATTCTAATTTTACTTTGCAAAATAAACTTTTGTTCAAGGGTGGGCAACTTTGTGTGCCTAGAGGCTCAATGAGAGAAAACCTTATTCAAGAGAAGCATAATGGCAGCCTTAGTGGACATTTTGGAGTCAATAAGACTCAAGAGTTGGTTCAAAGATACTATTATTGGCCAAGGATGAATCAAGATGTGAAGAAATATGTGGAGACTTGCATAATTTGCCAAAAGGCCAAGGGTACTTCAACAAATGTTGGTTTATACCAACCTCTTCCCATACCAAATAGACCTTGGGAATACATTAGCATGGACTTTGTAGCAGGTTTACCAAGGACATAGCAATGATATGACAACATTTATGTCATTGTGGACAGATTTAGCAAAATGGCTCACTTTCTGCCTTGCAAGACTACTCATGATGCATGCAAAATTGCTCAATTGTTCTTCAAAGAGGTAGTGAGGATACATGGTTTACCCATGAGAATTGTTTCAGATAGGGACTCAAAGTTTATGAGTCATTTTTGGAAGACACTATGGCAGAAGCTTGGCACCAACCTCTCTTTTGGATCAGCCTACCATCCTCAAATAGATGGGCAAACCGAAGTGGTGAGTAGGAGCTTAGGAAACTTGTTAAGGTTCCTTACTAAGGAATATGGACAAACATGGGATCAAGTATTCTCACAAGGTGAATATGCATACAATGACACCATGAATAGGACTACCATCAACAACCCTTTTGAAGTGGTCTATGGTGTGCACCCAAGAGGCATTTTGGAGTTGAGAGACTTAGGAAGTGCAACAACAAAAAGTGGATATGCAGAGGACTTTGTTCAATCAATGAAGGAAGTCCATGATTCAGTTAGACAAGCATTGATGGAGAACACAAGCAAGCTCAAGTAAAAAGTTGATGAAAAGAGGAAGAACCTCCAATTTCAAGGAGGAGATCTTGTCATGGTACACTTGAACAAAGCAAGGCTACAGCAAGGAGTGCCAAACAAGTTATAAATGAGGAGGATATGTCCATGTGCCATTCTAGCCAAGTATGGAGAAAATGAATACAAGGTGGATCTACCTAGTGGCATAGGCTTGTCACCAGTTTTTAATATAGTAGAATTAGTTGCATACAAGGGACTAGTTCAAGGTTCAGATTGCAGTCACTCAGAGGTTTTAGTTGATGTGAACAACCTTCAGTTACCAACCAAACCAAATCCAAAGGCTGAGAAGGTGTTGAGTTCAAGGATCGCCAAGAAGACAAGGCATCAAGTCCATTGGGAGCATCTAATCAAATGGTAGGCCATGGATGATTCTTAAGCTACATGGGTGATGGGGACAAAGTTTAAGAAGCTTGGGATTGATCAGAATCTGATTCCCAAAGAGGTGACATGATCTTCTTTTGTTTGGGAGAATGGTGCAGGAGCACCTAGAACTTAGGCAATTTAGTCTTTACAATTTTGGCTTGTACTGACCCTAGCCAAGTCAATGATAAATAAGGACTCCAAGAGGGTCCAAGAGTTATCATTTTGTGTCAATGTAGGCCTAGGTTGTGTTCATTCAACTTAGGTTTGCATTTTTGTGTAAATAGTGAGTTTGAGTAGCCAATTGACCTTTTTGATGGTCAAAAGTGTCAAAACCTGGCATGAGAATTAGGGAGGGTTAAATGGTCTTAGACATGTTTGAAAAGTCATTTATGATGATTTTTAATAGGTCTTATAATTTGGAGAGACCAAAAGTGCAAAAGTTGCAAAGTTGCAAAAAAGATGTCATGACAACTTTTGTCCTGAATTGGTTAGTGTTGGAGTTAGGGATTGTTTAACACCCTAGGAGGACTCCACACATGGGGAACCTATATATACCCTCTCTTTCACATTTACCAAGGTTGGAGAAGTGTGTGATGTAAGTTTAACAACTAAAACTACTCATTTTCAGTCTTGTTGGCAACATTTTTGCTTGATTTTACTCATTTGGCAATTTAATATGGATTGAATCCATTGATATAGAAATGGATTGAGTTACTCCTATGTGTTATTGAGTTGTTGTTTCATTTTAGAGTCTTGTAAATACCGCTCTTTGGTGTTTTCTTGTTCAAGTTTGCAAATAGCCAGTTTTGGCTTGTAAATAGCAATTTTCTTGTAAATATGGTCGCCCCATGGGTTCCACACGTGCTTCCATCATGACTTGTTAGAAAATGATGGGAAACCCTCTATAAAGTGTACATATACAGGTTCAAGTGCTGGACAAGATCTTTGATGTGACTGTCACCTTATTCTAAGCGAGTCCAAGAGCAACCCGGTTAGAGGAAACAAGGTGAAAATGGAGTGTTAAGTTTAGGGGTGTGTGCCAAATCACCATTTCGGAGTTTGAAGGGGTTCATGGAGTTGGGTAAGATTTTTACATGTAGGTAGAAGCTTTGACAAATCCATTCAATACCAAAACCCCAATTTGTTCATTCACTGTCGGTTAAAGGCCTTATAAACCCTCATTTTCGGGTTCACACTTTGTACAGTCAGACTAGGGCCTAAAACCACAAAAATCCTTTAGGGATGGGTGAATAAGAACCAAAATTTTTTGGGGTCTCTTTGAATCATTTTACCTCAAGCCCTAGAAAATAGGTTTTGGAGGCCTAATTGGGGCTCATTCCTTGTAGCCCTTTTCCAGGCAAGATTTTGAAATCGGTAAGAAACCTCAAGGTTGCAAACCACTAATGGACCCCAAATGCACTAAAAAAATGTTAGAATACCTCTCTACACCTTTGCATCCCCTCACAATAGTTGGAGGTCATTTCGACAAGTTGAAGCCAAGAGGCCAGAATTGAGCACCTAAGAAGCACAGTAAATTGATAGGGTTCCTAACCAAAACACTTGAAGAAAAAACCTTAGTAAGGTCAAGAATCAAGCCCTAGAAGAGATTGATAAGGACTTGGAGGTCTAGAGTGCAACTATGCTTGGTGAGTTGGTGGAATTGAGCAACACCAACTAGGTGGAGAGTTGAGCAGGCTAGGTAAACCCAATCAAGGTCCTAGAACCTTAAGCCTTGATTTTTGGAATGCCTTTGGAGGTCTTACTCCTTATGTTGTTTTTTATTTTTGTATTTATTCATGTGATGTGTGGAGTAATATCCCTTGGTTGTTGGGTGTTAGCCTAGATCTAGAGTGTGTGTGTGAGATCTTGTGTCATCTACTAGCATGTGAGGTGGTTCTTTATCGTTCCACATGGTCAGGTGGTTTGATGCCTTCTTCCATTGGTATGTTCTTCATTGGATGCTCTTGTGCATGGATATGGATTCTTATCTCTTCAGCTTATGGATGGATACTTGTAGCAGAGTATTGTGCATGATTTTTATGGCATATGTATTTGTACATCTCATGAGATACTTGTATTTATAGATTGAGAGCTATACTCCTTGATGTAAAATGGATAATGTACTCATATGTAATTATAGTTGATGTATTTTGTTGTATATTGGATATTGGTTCAATGATGGAAATAATGTAGTTGAATATATTGATGTGTATTTAGTGTTATGTGGATGTCTATTGTGTTAAAGAAATGGATTAGGAATGTAATAGAAATATTGATGTTTAGATAATGAATAAGTAATTGGGATTAGGAACATTTGGTGGTGCTCTTAAAATGACTCTGTAGACATATAAAAATGACCATACTCCTAAATGAATATTTTATGTTCATTCCTCTATTTAGTTAAATCTAATTTAATTAAATCACTCACATTCTTCTATTTAATTAAGTAAATTATTCAATTTATTTAGTTAAATTCACTTGAGCCCATTTAATTGAATAAATCATTTTATTTAATTAAAACCCTTCTTCTTACCTTTTAATTAAATTTATATTTAATTAATAGTTTACCCCAATTAAATAAATCTATTTTATTTAATTTCACAACTTGCAACCAAATTGAAATAAAGCAATTTATTTTAATCCTATTATCCCTCACCAACTTGCATTTTCCTACATCTCCCACTTGCCTATCTAAACCCCCTTCTAGATTCTTCTAATCACTTCTAAATTAGCCTAACCCATCTCCTAAATATTGTCACATCCCTAAGCAAAGGGAAGTCACTTCTCAAACCCTCAAAGTCTTTGAAAACCATTAAAGGCTTTATGTCTCCAACAAGTTAACCTTGAAAGTCTTCCAAACCATTAATGGTTAACTCAACCCTCTAGCATGATTAGAGACTTTTTCTTTTAACTCAACCTCCATCTAACCCAAGGGTCTCATCAAGCATTTATTCCTTTGACCATGGTTATCCCTTTAACCTTTGCACAAGAGTTTACCCCTTGGGTAAGAGCTTTATCCATTGGATAACCCTAACCTAACCTTAACCATTACCTCCTAAGGTAACCATGAGGTCTTCTCAAGCATTTAATGCTTCTTACCTGTCCTCTCAACCAGTCTTATGTTGACAATTGTCACCATTTCATTGGTGAAAATTGTAAACATGGATTGACAACTTTCAAACTTGACCCTTGATTAACTCTTTCAATCTTGACCATCCATTGCCCTATTTTCACTATAAATAGAGCTTTCATTCCTCCATTTTAAGGATCCATGCAAGCTTTTAGTATCTCATTTATGCTCAATTTTATCAATACATCTAGCTTCTCTTTGTAATAGGAATTAATCTAATAAGCATTTTAGACTATTTCCTTTATCATTAGCTTAAATCATAAACTAGTATATCATGTTAGGATAGTATTGCTACTAATCTTGTCATCTTATAATCTAGTTTATTGCATTTGTAGAACCATGCATAGATAGGATGTATTTCATATTTAAATCAGTCTAAAGCATCCCTCGTTCTTGCATTCATCATCCCTAAGCCACTTTGCTCAATAATCTGAGAGCAAAGGCATTGGCTTGAGGGACCTTGTGAGATACAGAACCATGGAACCGACCTTGGGAAGTTGAGTCATTCTTCATGACTCCATAACTTGCACCAAGAAGTCTTGTGGGTGTGTGAACAAGCCTCTTTGAGACCACATTTTCGCATTTTAAGTTTCATTGACCCACTTTTCCCACACACATTTCTGGTGCCCACTGTGGGGTACCACCCCATTAATCAAATCGGTTTTTAAAAATAAACACTTTCGTAGGTATGCGGGAAACAGGAATCGGTGCGTGGGGAACATCCCTTAGCGCATCTGGTTGATCTTTTAGCGCATTCGGCTCACTGTTTGGCACATGGGACTCATTCCTCAGTGTGTGCAGATCATCCCTTAGCACATCATCCTCACTAACATTTTCATGTAGGTCTCAGCGCGAGAGAATAACAGAGTGGCGCATTTGGAAAACAGTTCAACGCATTGGGTTTGTCCAATAGCGCATCCTAACTATCTCATAGCCCATATAGTCTGTTATGTAGTGCATCACAGATAGAGGCAAAATTAAAAAGTGTAACCGAATGTGAAATTAGATTTGTTGAAGTCCACCAAACCCA
Organism: Cryptomeria japonica; assembly: GCF_030272615.1. NCBI lineage: Eukaryota > Viridiplantae > Streptophyta > Pinopsida > Cupressales > Cupressaceae > Cryptomeria > Cryptomeria japonica. The sequence goes on from NC_081408.1 coordinate 763,435,048, forward strand.
CAAATTTTCTAACAATTTTACTTGGATCTTGCAGGGTTTTTTAACAGTTTTCTTGCAGAGGGGAGCTTAATTTTATTTCTAGGATCATAAATAGTTTAAGTTTTTACTAACTTAGTTAAGTTAGTTAAAATATAAAGGTTTGTTTTTTATTCTTGCTAGGTAAAATTGAACTCATTATGTTTGGGCCTTAAAAAGAACCACAAAAACAATTTTCCTTGTTTTTCTAGGAGAGAAAATTTTCAAATTGGGTCTTAAAAAGAACAAATCAATTTTTCAAGTTTTGCAAACAAATGGCTTAAAAATAACTTCACCATCCTTTGGTGAATAAAAGGATCCATTTCAAGTGTTGGCAAAGTAAAGAATCACACAAAGTCCAAAAGTCTTTTGCAACTAAAGAGGGAAGATCTTCCCCTTTGAATTGATTTCTTTTGTTGACGAAAAATTGTATTTTTTTTGTTGACCAAGTTATTTTCTTTAATAGATCAAAAAATCATTGCCTTGAAAGGTTAAAAAGAACACCATGTTTTCGTGGAGCAAAATCTCCATATAGAGTTAGAAAATTATTGCTTTGAAAGGATAAAAAAAAATTGTTTGCTTTGTCTCGAAAGTGGAAGGTATATGCTCTCCTCTTAATTGGGTGATCAAAAAGTCAAACCACTCTTAAAGCTTTCTTTAATTCAAGCAATAAATCCATTAGCAGGCCTGCCTTCCCCAGGGGTTGAAAAACTCTTAAAGCCATTTTTGGCCGGTGTGAAGGGAACGACCTAAGTGGGAAACAACTTTGAAGCCAAGTGTTCCAACCCACTATAATCAAAAGTGGAAAGTGACAAAATTTCTTTTCAACGGTTGCGCGCAACAATTAGTCTTCCCCCAGTATCCTTGAGATACGTAAAGCCTTTTTTCTAAAGGTTGGGAAGCCTTCTGAGGGAGTTTATCACTGATGGCCGAACATGAAGCTTGATTATGAACCTTAGCATAGAAACTTTGAGGCGAGTCAGTAACCAGACATTTGTAATATCATAGTGCAAGGGTGGGGAAGAATCGGCCCCCAAGATCGCTCACCATATATCTCCCAAGATAACTACTCAATTGTGAAGCAATTCACTTTGAGTTAATTTCTGGCAAAAGGCAAAAAAATGGGTGCCCCCTAGGGGGAGACATGATTGTTTGAGTTGACGAAGTATCGAGACTAGTGGGCTATGATATTGCTTATGACCTTTGAATAAAGAGTCTGATTGAAATGCATGTTGTATCTAAACCTATCATAACATTGGGGATTTGAATACATCCTCGCAGAACATACACTTATTATTTAGATTAAGCAAAATGGTTGTTTCTTTGGTGCCATGCTTTCATTTGTTACTTCAGAAAATCATCCATCGACATTAAAAACTCAAAGCAAAATTTCAAAATTGCAGAAAAACAACCAAGTCAAAATATATTAGGGCAGTTTAGTGTGTAAGAGGAACTTCTTAGCACGTAGGAACCATATTTTAGCGCATGGAAACCATCTTTTAGCACATTAAGGCTTAACAGTAGTGCTTTATCAGAATATAAAAACTAGCAGTTGCAATTAGCGCATTTTGAAAACAGTTTAGTGTGTTGAAGCATCAGCTTAGCGCGTGGAAGCCAAACTTTAGCGTGTAGGGTTAAACTGTTAGCGCATAGGCGGCCCATATTGGTGCATAACCTTTTGAACCAAGTCCAAAGAAAAAATAATTAGTATTAACCAATTAGCATGTATCAGGGGGTAGCATAGCGCGTGGAGTCTTTTCGCTAGCGCATTGAGAACTTTCTATAGTGCATTGCGTCTCTGTTTTAGCGCATAGCAAAAACTAGAAAAACAAGGGGCAAAACAGAGGTCAATTTTGAAAATTTTAAAAACAATTTCGAAAGCTTTCCTTCATCAACCTGAACTTCATCAAGTAAAAAACCAAAAACAGAGTATCAAAACCTATTTCAAAGCAAAATTTCCATCAAACAAATTTATCTAAAATCTAAAGCTAGTCGCAAGATAAATATATCTCTCCTATCAAAATCAGGAAACATCATCACAAGTGGCAAACAGGTCCTTCAATCAAATGGACTTTTATCCCAAAACACACTTATTTTAAAAACTTCAAGTTGTCAAATCGAGTTTCCATATCAGGAAAGCTCGTATTCCATATCATTTGACACACTTTGTCGTGAGGGGGCATCTAAACCTTCACTTTGATAAAGTAAAACTTGAGTTTGCAAAATAAGCTAAACTGAATCCAAAAATAAATCAAAGGAAACCATTGATTGCTTGTGCATGACTAATCCTCATATTCTAAGAAGAAAGAATATTTATCATAACACTAAGTTGAAGAAACAATAGCTGAGTTCTTCGAAACTTGCCAAAAGAAATAATTTTTTATACATCAATCGCCAACTCTTCAAATCCCATCGAACATTCCTTCGTCATATACGATTATATCTTCAAAACAAAACAAACGAATTTGACAAGGAACCATTGAGGAGTATGGAATTCTATCAAAAGTCCGCATTCAACCCACAAATAAATCATGGAGGAAAGATCAATCCAACATTCTTTCCCGAAGAGTGCATCACTTATAACATACCCGATTTGAACCACCAACCCCTAAGCAAAACATTGAAGAAGAGTTCATTCCTTTTGTCACACAAAGCTTCTACTAGATGCACGTTGTTACTCGCTCTCAATGAAACAAACAAAGAGAAATGCAACTAGAATCGAGCATGAATCAGAGATTATCAAATCCATTCGAGCATCCAAATCTAGAGGACACTGAAATTTCTGAAGAACTTCTTCAAGAATGTCAAGAAAGTGCTTCATTTCAAAAGCTTGTGGAAAGACTCATGGAAAATGACAAAGAAAAATATATGCTCAACATTTAGACACGAACATTTTTAGAACAAGATCTCAACATTATGAATATCAAGAATGACAAAGAGAGGAAGAAGCATGTGACCCTGAGCAAGATATCCCTAAACAAAATCTTCTAGAACAAAATATCCCTGAGCAAAACATACCATTTCAGCCTACTAATGCAAGGGAAGAGCTCTTCCCTCAGCAAAATAATGCACCTTTGATTGCTCTCACTCAACAAATGCAAATGTTACAAAGGCAAATGCAAGACATGCAACAAGGGACAATAGTACGATATTCATTAACTGAAATCTGTCCTTATCCTTTTGACAGATGGTTAAACATGGTGCCTTTTCCCCCAAACTCAGACATTCCAAAATTTGACAAATATGATGGGAAAAGTGATCCCCGTGATCATGTTCGAGAATTCTATACCATGAGTCTTGAATTCTCTCATGATGATACCTATTTGATGAGGTTATTCCCAAGAAGCTTGGGAGGGAAAACAATGGAATGGTTATCCAAAATCACGCCTCCCGTCAGATCATTCAATGAACTAGTCAACAAATTCATAACTCAATATTTCTATAACATTCAACATGATATCACTATGCTAGATTTTTGTAACACCAAATAGAAAAAAAATGAAACATTCATGGTATTCCTTCAACGTTGGTGGTGTATGGTTTCAAGATATCCTCGAGATGTGCCTGAAAAGGAAGATATGGAGATTTTCATTGACAACTTGAATAGTAAGATGAGTTACATACTCAAGCTTCAATGCATAACATCTTTCGCCAAATTGATTGAGAATGGCATCCAAGTAGAAGAGGCATGTGTCAAGAAAGGAATGTTGAAATTTTTCAAAGAAGGAACAAGTTCATCCAATTACAACAATCAAAACAACAACAACTTAGACAAATCCAGATTCTGGACCAGAAACAAAAACAATGGAAATGAAGGAGGCAATGAATCAAATGATCCAAAATCAAAGCATCCTGTGCTCGCGTTATTAGGTAATCCTCTAGCTACAAAAAATCCCAAAGGTGCTAACCCAAGCACTAACACTTATGCACTGAATACCAATCAAGATCAACTCAACACAAACAACACCAACAATGCCCAAAATAATAACACCAATCGGGGACCTAATCCAAACTCATGGGGTAATGCAAACAACTTTCCGAAATGCATTTACACACCATTGGGGGAATCACTAGAATTAGCATTTAGAGAACTCTTGGCAAACAAAATTATCTCTTTACCAACAACCAACAACTTTGAACCACAAATCAAACCACCCTGGTGGAATGACTCACACTTTTGTGATTTTCATCACAACAAAGGTCATCAGACAAATGATTGCATGAGACTGAAAAACATTGTTCAGGACATGATTGATAGAGGCAATTTAATGGTCAATGGTCTCAAGAAAAATGGTGACCATGGAACCTTCAAGAATCCACTTCAAAACTACAACAAGGATGGAGCTTCAACCTCAAACGATACACGTGGAGCTCGTATCAATCACATATACAATAACACCATCAATCAGATATCAGCTGAGGACAATCAAGTCAATGTTATCACAATCAAAGACAGGCGTGAACATGAATCCATCAACGTAACAACTAGAGCTCAAAAATATGTCTTGAAGGGACATATGTCAACAACAAACACTGTACCCAAAATTCAATATGATATAGTCAGTCAACTGCGCAAAACTCCTACTCAAATATCTATACTAGAGTTGCTGAAACTTTCGCCAAAACGGAAAGACATATTAGAACAAGCGTTACTAGAAACAAATGTACCTCAAGATCTGGATGCTGACAAATTCCAAGTCATGGTGGCTCATATGACAAGGCCTCGTAACCTCACTTTTTCTGAGGATGATAATATCTCATAAAGCCATCCACACAATACTCCACTCTACATTGAAGTCTTGGTCTACAAGCATCGAGTCAAAAGAGTATTAATAGATGGAGGAGTTGGACTCAATATATGTACCTTAAAACTTATCCGTGCATTAGGCTTCTCTGAGCAATCTATTGATCTATGCAAAAAGATCATTATCAAAGCATATGATGACAAAGAAAGATCATCCAAAGGAATAGTAATGTTGTCAATTCAAGTAGGACCAATACAAAGGGACACTATGTGCCAAGTCTTAGACATAGACCTCACATATAATATCTTATTGGGTCAGCCTTGGATACACCAATTGGGGACCTAATCCAAACTCATGGGTTAATGCAAACAACTTTCCGAAATGCATTTACACACCATTGGGGGAATCACTAGAATCAGCATTTAGAGAACTCTTGGCGAACAAAATTATCTCTTTACCAACAACCAACAACTTTGAACCACAAATCAAACCACCATGGTGGAATGACTCACACTTTTGTGATTTTCATCGCAACAAAGGTCATCAGACAAATGATTGCATGAGACTGAAAAACATTGTTCAGGACATGATTGATAGAGGCGATTTAATGGTCAATGGTCTCAAGAAAAATGGTGACCATGGAGCCTTCAAGAATCCACTTCAAAACTACAACAAGGATGGAGCTTCAACCTCAAACGATACACATGGAGCTCGTATCAATCACATATACAATAACACCATCAATCAGATATCAGCTGAGGACAATCAAGTCAATGTTATCACAATCAAAGATAGGCGTGAACATGAATCCATCAACGTAACAACCAGAGCTCAAAAATATGTCTTGAAGGGACATATGTCAACAACAAACACTGTACCCAAAATTCAATATGATCTAGTCAGTCAACTGCGCAAAACTCCTACTCAAATATCTATACTAGAGTTGCTGAAAATTTCACCAAAACACAAAGACATATTAGAACAAGCGTTACTAGAAACAAATGTACCTCAAGATCTGGATGTTGACAAATTCCAAGTCATGGTGGCTCATATGACAAGGCCTCGTAACCTCACTTTTTCTGAGGATGATAATATCTCATAAAGCCATCCACACAATACTCCACTCCACATTGAAGTCTTGGTCTACAAGCATCGAGTCAAAAGAGTATTAATAGATGGAGGAGTTGGACTCAATATATGTACCTTAAAACTTATCCGTGCATTAGGCTTCTCTGAGCAATCTATTGATCCATGCAAAAAGATCATTATCAAAGCATATGATGACAAAGAAAGATCATCCAAAGGAACAGTAACGTTGTCAATTCAAGTAGGACCAATACAAAGGGACACTATGTGCCAAGTCTTAGACATAGACCTCACATATAATATCTTATTGGGTCAGCCTTGGATACATGAAATGCAAGCAGTACCTTCTACTTATTATCAATGTGTTAAGTTCCCCTACAATGGGCAGGAGATTTCCATATCAGCAGATCATAATCCTTATCAACATTTTAATGCTATGGGGGCAGCCTAAGACAGCTTGGTTCCACATAATAGAGAAAAACAAAGTAACTCATCACCAAATCTTCAGCAAGAAAAGTCTACATCACTATCTATAGATTTGAAGTAGAAAATGAAAATCAAAGAACAAGGCATGGGGGATTACTCTTTGCAACCCATGTGTTTGGCCAACTTACCAACATCACCTAAATCTCATGGATTACCTACAACATCAACACATCAAGCAACCTAGCCCATCACCAAGTTTGATGGCACATTTATTCAACTAGGCACTCTAGCTCATGAATCAGAGGAAAATGACATCCTTAGTTGGTTGTACAAAGATGAGGAAGAAGACAAAGCAACTACTATGGAGGTATCTATACCAACAAACCTGTATGGAAAAGGTTACTTAATCATGCAACAAATGGGATACAATGGCAAAGGACCTATTGGTAAGCATCAGGAAGGCATCACAAAACCATTGGATCCTCCTTCACAATTTAGTAGAGACAAAAAAGGATTGGGCTTTGAACTCAATCTACTACCAAAGAGGGCACCACGCAAATATCAAAAGCCGCAGTGGAAGGCCAAGAAGAAGTATAAGGAAGACTCCTAGCTGGAGGCACTATTTGAGTTAGCCGAGACAATACATAAGGAACATGAACATCAAGAAAGAAAGCAACATCAAGAGAAGCCCATCATTCAAAAGAAGGCAACATCTACAGAAGTACATCATATTCAAGAACTAATATTTGACAAAGAGGAATCACCTCTTGATTACATCATTCCTCCCCAAGGAGAGACAGTATATGAACAATGTTAGGCCTAATATGGAAAGCTAATGTACTGAGAGGGGAGGGGTGAATCAGTACTTCAAAACTTTTCTTCAATAAGAACTTAACTGTTATGCTTAAACCGAATAGTGCAGTAACATAATATAAAGCTAAAACAAATAGATAACAATCATACATGATTCACTCCATAACACATATATTTTGGTTACACAGAAACTCTTGGTTAGAGAGAAAAATTGCAGTGGGGATGGCACCCACAACTTCACTACTGCACTAATAAAGAGTGCTTAGTTAGAGCTACATGTTTAGCTATTTCTGATAGCTTACCCCCTTAGGAGTAACAAGATCTGTTGGATCTACCTTACTAAAGGATTTTACAACACTTAATCTAGATGTTGCACCTAGTTAGAGGCTTTACAATTTATAGACTTGATTAGAGTCTTTTACCCTGTTAAAGGTTTCTCTTACAACTTCAAAATATTACAATAAAATCATTACAAATATCTGCAGCTTTACATCTAGAATGTTATAGCAGATTCTATGTGCTCAGAATTTGATTACCTTGCTTATAGCATACCTCGGTAACCCATATAGTAACTTAGTAAACCCTTCTGTTTACTCTATTCTTTGACTGTTCTCTAAAATCCTTCTCGGTGACCTCTGTGTCTCTGTAACAGTTTTCTTACACTCATGCACACACCTTTAATTCTTAACTTATGCTGTATAAATAGATTTCTTATGTTGGTTATCCATTCATTGCTTTGATCTTACAAATATGCTTTATCAAATGAATAACCATGCAAGATATTTCATTGGTTAGATGACCTTAAAATCATACACAATCTTTAAGTGCAATTTCCAATGTGATAACGATTAGATGTTCCTCAATCTTGTAACACATTTTCATATGTATGTCCAGGTTCAATGAATCTGGTAACATGTTTCACTTGGTGTATATCAACTCGGTGTGTCATCTTTGCTGCTCGATAGACATGGAATGATACTCGGTAGACAGCTCGGTGTATACTACGTTTTGAGACTACTTTCTTCTGTAACCGACTAGACTGTGCATACCAACTGAATATCTCGGTAGTAGTAACCGACTAGAATATATAGTATAACTTTGACATAAAACTAATGGCAACTTGATAAGTAGTAACAATCTCCCCTTTTGACATTAGTTGAGATGTTTGACAAAAAACTACTTTCAAAGTTATAACTCAAAATCTATATACTTGCAAAATTTGACTATACTGACAGTATGTACAATAGTCAATAAAATAATATATCCAGATATACTCCCCTTATCGATATACTGTACAAAACTCTAATTTTGCATGCTCGGTGATCTGTTCTTGTTCTTTGCTTACTGTTCTGTACATTTCTCGGTTCACTGCTCTTGGATACTCTGCTTACTCTACTCGGTATACTCCCCCTATATACTATACTCCTTTTGTTTGATACTTTGAATACTATATCACTCTCCCAATACGGTTATTACTCCCCCTTTTTGACAAACATCAAAACTTAATTACCATTCGGGGGTGGTAACTGATCAAAAATGGATTTGTACATGTTCCGTGCTTCGGTGAGAGTGACAGAGAGTGCATTCTTTACACTGTCCATTAAAGAATTATGTGCTTGAACATCAACCAATAATGATATTAAGCCATCTAGAGTGCTTTCCTCTTATGTAGTAGATAAGGAGGTGGCTCGGTTGATCTGTTCTTGGATGGATGAAAGATGAGGAAGGAATAATGTCTGTAGTGTCATTATATCCATCCTGATCTTGTGTTCTTTATTTCTTAGGTCCAATTGTTGAGCCATGAGTTTTTGTAGCTTTGTATAAAAATTCTGAACTGAATTTGTCTGTGTGGTCAACTTATTTGAGAGATCGGTGATCTCTTTCTCAATCGCCTCTATTTTATTTTTAATGTCTTTAATGAATAGAGAAAATGTGCAGAGTTTCTGAAATAAATAAAGAATGTGCTTGAGTTGAGGAGTCAACTCAGCAATAAATTTGACAAGTTTAACTTTGCCAATAGCTATAGCTCTGTACCTCTTCTATCATTTTTTGCAGTGAGCTCTTTGTCTTTTAGTTTGCCCAAATACTCCGATGCATCGACTCCTGATGTCTCTATTTTTGTTAGGAGTTCATCCAGTTGAATGTGGATGACTACATCAGTTGATACTGTAGCTTCAGGTAGCATGTCTATTAGGAGTGCTTTCACCTTCTGAAGTACCTTATTTTTCTTTTGAATGGCCATTTTCTTCTCTTGTTCGGCCTTTGCTTTGCATAGTTCATCGAAATCAATGAGTGCTTGCCCCTTTAATTTTGATATGTCTACATTGGGCAACACTATTGGTTTTGACAAATCAACTTTAAAACTATGCTTTTTCATCTTATTTTCTTTACCTTTCACCGATGGAACTAAGACAATGGCTTGTGAGGCTTGATGACCCTTGGTAGGTTGCTCGGTAGAGGCAACATTTTGATCGGTTTCTTTAGCCTCTATAGAGTCCTTTGGTGTCTCAGTACTCAGTGTCTCAGATGCAACATTCTCAGTGCTAGAAGGTTCTTGAGATATCTGTTCTTGAGTAGTACCTTCTCTTGTTGTAGACTTGTGACCTTCAGTACCTTGCTCTGTATCCTGAGGGATTTTGGTTGAGATAGGTTGCTTGACCGGTGGATAGGGCTGAACTTGTTCCAAGACTGATTCACTAGATACAAGTTTTGCATATGCATTGCCTTCTATCATTTCCTATTCCGGTGCCTCTGTATCCATTACATCTTCATCTATTTGAATGGTGTCAACGGGGTCTTTCTCGATAGCATTAGGATCTTGCTCAGTGACATCAATAATTTCAATTTCAGCTTGCTCACCGGCATCCTTGATTTTAAAGATTTCTTGCCACTTTGCTTTTGTCTCATTTTCAACTTCAATGTACAACCCATTCATCAGTTTTAAGGCTCTTTGTTTGACAAGAAACTTTGAGTTGTAGGTTGTTAGATGTTCTTTTATTTCAGCTACTGACATGTCAGGAAATAGATGAACCAGACTTCTTTCTCTAATATGTTTCTCCGAGTCCATTGTATACTTCCACCTATTATCAATATGCAAGTAAAGTTCATTTGTAAGTGACTTTGCTAGTTCCAATGGAGCTAACCAGAATTTTAGAAGTGTGCAGATGACAGCTTCTTCAGTTTGTTTTTCTCGTCATTATTTCTGGTTTCATACTTTACATATCTGAATGAACCAAATCCTTCATATTCTTTCAGATTAGCACAAAAATTATCAACACTATGTACATTTACCTTCTTGCTTTTGACAATCTGAAATTTGCTTGCATCCTTTGATTCGGTGTCACTAGACTCTTTTGCCAAAATGAGTCTCCGAGTAGATTTCTTGTAGGTCTTTGTTACCTTGGGAGCAGTAACACTTTTTGTTTTCTTACTTGGTGAAGCTGCAGACGCTCTAGTGTTAGGTCGCTTTGGAGGTGGAGTCGGTGAGGCCTTTGATGTGTCATGTTTCTTTCTCTTCAACACTTTTCCCTTAGGCAATTCAGTGCTTAGTGTTATTACTGCCTTTTGGGCTTCAGATTCCTCTTCAGTAATGGCAATGGTGCCTTTGACAGGTGTAGAGGAAGAGTCTTCTCCAAATTTCTCCGACAATGTCTTTATCATCTTTGTTGCCTTTCTTGTAGCTTTGGGTACTACAATGCTCATCTCTACCTTTTCCTTTACTTCCTCATAAGTTCCATACCTTAGCTCAGTAGCATGCCTCAGTAATGTAAGAAATGCATCAATTTGTTGTTGTGTGATGTCAAGATCAATCTCGTAACCCATAGGTGACAAAGATTGAGTTCTCAGTTCCACAACATTCACATAACAGTAATCAGTGTCAACTTCAAAACATGTCATTTTTGTATTTCTCCACTAGCTGGGGTGGAATCTGGTACTTGTTATGCATTTTCTCTTGAAATTTACTGAAGTAGTCATCCATGATATCATTGAAATTATCACCTAACTTCTTGATGAAGTCATTAATCTGATGAGTGATTGGTCAGTGTAGTTCCCAAACAACTTTACCGACTGATGGAAAGAATTTTTCAAAATAGAAAAACATGCATACAAGTAATGATCCAAACTTTAGTGTATTAGCCGAGTTGTTTTTCTTTGGCTTCCTGATGGTGTTCAGATTCTCAAAAAAGTTCTTCAGCAACACCTCACATAGATCAATTTTCATTCCCTTTTTCATAATTTTGTATGCTAGGTCTACTGCTGCACAGGGTACACTGTTTTCCCTTGCTGATTGGAAGAAACAGTAACCCATTACTCTTATGGAAAATTTTAGTTCTTCATCAGTGACATTATTCATTTTCAATCCTCTACAATCTGATTCCGCTTTGGTTAAACTGATCAATTCCTTCTGTGATATCATCTTTTGGGCTCGGGCATGATCATAAATGGGGTAACCGGTAATCAGATGAATGATCTCCTTGGTAATCTTAAATGGTTTCTCTTCTAGCCACATGAAATCATTGTGAACTCTACTTAGGACAAACTTAACCCACTGGGGTTTGAACACACGGGGATAGGTTAGGGCTTCAGTTAATCCCTTGATCTTGATGTGTTCATACTTGCTATTCAATTTACCATCTATGCATAGCTCATCATAGGTGTCTTTAATTTCAACATGACTATGTTCTTCAACACGACATTTGGTGAAGATTCTCACATCTTTGACTAACAACACTCTATCTGGAATGGCTGAAAAAATGGTTTTGTCATCCGGTTCATATGCAACTTTGGGAGTCAAAGAGTATTTTAGTAATGGCTTCTCTACATTATTGACAACAATGGGATCTTGGATCTTAGGTGCCATTTTAGATTTCAGATAAAACTTGACAAAGGATCCTTAGGGTTTCAGGATTTCAAACGACTGACGATTCACACTTAGAAGATAATGGCAACTAGATAAGATCGGTAAATCAGCTTAACAATGCGTTGAGATTGATGTAAATACCTTGAATTTGCTTTGTAGGAGGTTTTGATTGCCTTAGATTCACTTTGCTCTACTCTCTCAAAAACTTGGTAAGTGAAAATGACCGCGAAAATGCTTTTAAGTACACAATATGCCTTATCGGGCTCCATGCAAGTTAGGTCAAAAACATTAAATGCTCTCGGTTCACTTTAACTTTCTTTCCTTTTTCTGCTTTAACCGAGTAACCAAACTTCCTTCATTCACCGACTAGATATGTTTCCTATATAGTGCTTTAAAAGACTTTGATAGAATTTCAAACTTACTATTACATCTTAATTATGCAGATTTTGAATTGAGTACATAATAAAATAGGAACTGTTAAGATTTAGCCTTGTGAGAATGCAGTCCCTTCATACCTTTACCAATTAATTTGGAATAGGTGCACCTAACTCGGTAGGTAATGTGCTTTCTTCATTTGAGACAATTTCCTTCTTTTTCCAGATCATCTTTAATTTTTCTTTTATTTCCTCAGTGTCTTTTCTAGGTTGGTCTCTGCAATCTCTAGCCAAGTGTCCAACTTTGTGACAATGAAAACATGCCATACCAAGATTTCTCCATGATATTCAGTTGTTCATCCCAAAGCTTATAGAGCAGTTGGCATGTATATGTCCATATCTTCCACAACATTCACACCATATCCTTGTATTGTAATCCCATGGTACTATAGATTATTGTCGGTAAGAATGTGTGTGAGTTCGATAACCTCTAGCATTTTCTTGGTGTGCATACCACATATAGTTCGTTTTCTTAAACCAGCACTTCTTGGTACTATGTCCATATCTATTACAGTTTTTACAAAACCCTTTGAATTTTGCCTTCTAATAATTGTTCACAGACTTTGTCCTACATTGATTAGATGTGTGACCATATTCATTGCAATTGTCACAATAACCATTGGGCATAGTGACATTCAGTTCCTTACCTTTTCTGATTTGGCACATGTTGGCAGTGTGACCTTGATTTCCACAGTAGTTGCAAATAGGCTTCTTTCTTTTGATGTTATTCTTGAATCCAGCTTGCTTTGATGATTGTCCTTTCTCGGTAGTATGAATTCCCTTCTCGGTAGAGTCTTTTCCTTTGTAACTGAGTCCTGCATCCTTGTTGGGTCTTCTTGTATTCAGTTTCTCATCCAACATCTTTGATGCTTCATAGCTCTTCTTCGGTGTTTCTTTGGATTTCTTCTCTGTTTCAAGTTCATCGGTCAACCTTGACACTACAAGTTTCAATGCTTGATTCTCATCATCCTTCAGAATTGCTTCATGATGTGCATAACCTAGTTGATCTGATAGATTTTGTTGAATTCCAGTCATCCTTGTGATTTCATCATTCTTATCAGATACTAAAGCTTCAAGTTGTTGTTTCTCTCTTTCTAGATCTCTTACTTTGTCCTCGGCTGTCCTTAATGCATCAAGATTTTCAGTCATCTGTGTGCTGAAATGTTCATGTTCTCTTTTCATTGCTTTTAGTTGATCAACCAATGTTTTGTTATTTTCTCTCAATACTCCAATTATTTCTTCAATTTCTTCAGATATACTGTTCTTAGATGATGTCTCAATTTGTTCCACTAACTCTTCAGAGTCCTATAAATCATTAGATAATCTTCTTCTCACTTTCAAAGATTTTTGCGTTTGCCTTTGCATGTCTGCAATCACTTAATTAGCATGATCCAATTCTTCTTGCAGATACACAATCCTCCGAGATTGTTTGTAGCCTTCCATTGATAAGATCTTTCTCTTTAGGTAGTTAAACCCTTTTCCAAGATTGAAGCTCTGATACCAATTGTTAGGCCCAATATGGAAAGCTAATGTACTGAGAGGGGAGGGGTGAATCAGTACTTCAAAACTTTTCTTCAATAAGAACTTAACTGTTATGCTTAAACCAAATAGTGCAGTAACATAATATAAAGCTAAAACAAATAGATAACAATCATACATGATTCACTCCATAACACATATATTTTGGTTACGCAGAAACTCTTGGTTAGAGAGAAAAACTGCGGTGGGGATGGCACCCACAACTTCACTACTGCAATAATAAAGAGTGCTCGGTTAGAGCTACATGTTTAGCTATTTTTGATAGCTTACCCTGTTAGGAGTAACAAGATCTGTTGGATCTACCTTGCTAAAGGATTTTACAACACTTAATCTAAATGTTGCACCTAGTTAGAGGCTTTACAATTTATAGACTTGATTAGAGTCTTTTACCCTGTTAAAGGTTTCTCTTACAACTTCAAAATATTACAATAAAATCATTACAAATATCTACAACTTTACATTTGGAATGTTATAGTAGATTCTATGTGCTTAGAATAATATTACCTTGCTTATAGCATATGTCGGTAACCCATGTAGTAACTCGGTAAACCCTTCTGTTTACTCTATTCTTTGACTGTTCTCTGAAATCCTTCTCAGTGACCTCTATGTCTTTGTAACAGTCTTCTTACACTCATGCACACACCTTTAATTCTTAACTTATGCTGTATAAATAGATTTCTTATGTTGGTGATCCATTCATTTCTTTGATCTTACAAATATGCTTTATCAAATGAATAACCATGCAAGATATTTCATTGGTTAGATACCTCAAAATCATACACAATCTTTAAGTGCAATTTCCAATGTGATAATGGTTAGATGTTCCTCGAACTTGTAACACGTTTTCATATGTATGTCTAGGTTCAATGAATCTGGTAACACATTTCACTCGGTGTGTCATCTTTGCTGCTCGATAGACATGGAATGATGCTCGGTAGACAGCTTGGTGTATACTACGTTTTGAGACTACTTTCTTCTGTAACCGACTAGACTGTGCATACCGACTGAATATCTCGGTAGTAGTAACCGACTAGAGAATATAGTATAACTTTGACATAAACCTAATGGCAACTTGATAAGTAGTAACAAACAAATGCAAAAAGTGGAAACAGGATCTGACACAAAATCAGAGAAAACTATCAAACTTGTATCAATCATCAAAGACCTGTTCTCACCCTACAACATACAAGTTCACAGCACTGCTAGAATCTAGGACGATACCTCTGAGACTGATTCCAATGAATATGAATGGGGCAGCTGTTCTAACATTACTGAAGATATTTGTGCAAATGACAATAATACACCCATCTCTCAAGAAGAACGCGACACAAAATCTAGACCACTGGAATTTGGTCCACAAAATATCTATGACGCCAAGGAAAATGAGCAACGACATTATGAGCAAGTATATACGAAAAATGATACCATCAAAAACCTCGACGAAATCCTTAATTTCTTTAACACCCCAACCAATCACAAGGATAACTCCATCCTGACACTTACAACAGTAGAACTTGATCCACCTAATGACTACTTACCACTTGTCTTTCCTGACCTCATAGACTGGGATGAACCTGACACTCATGATATACCAATTTCTCCAAATGATGAATCCATTATCCATTACTTATGTATCATTAACCTGGAGACAAACTCTACCAGTGAACAAAGTAATGACATATGGAATCGGGGGAGTGCCAAGTCTCTCAGTCATAAAAATGAACAAAATAAAGGATCTACTGTTGAAAACCAGTCAATGGCAGCAATAGATCACAAAAAAGTAAAAATAAAGGATGCATCTGAGGGTGAAAAACTTTTTAAGGCACCTAAGGATGGGAGACTTGACACTCTTCTAGAGCATTATCATGAGCGATCACCCATATTGATTGAGCCCACTCAATCAATCAACATTGGTACTACAGAAGCAACCAAAAATATACACCTTGCAGAATCTCTAACAGAGGAAGAAAGATCAAAATTTGTTAAATTTTTTAAAGAAAAGCAAAAAAACTTTGCTTGGTCATATGCAGATATGCCTGGGATTGATCCACAATTGATCATGCATCACCTATCCATTACTCCAGGAGTGAAGCCAGTCAAGCAAAAACTGCGAAAAATGAATCCACATGTGGCACTCATGGTTAAAGTTGAACTGAAGAAACTATTAGGTGTTAGGTTCATTCGACCTATTGACTATGCTGAATGGATTTCCAACATTGTACCGGTATCAAAACCAGATGGCAATACCAGAATATGTATTGATTTCATAGATGTCAATAAAGCTCGTCCAAATGATGACTTTCGTTTACCCAGTATCGACATCATTGTAGACCTCACAATAGGCCATGCAATGCTATCACTAATGCACGGTTTTTCAGGCTATAATCAAATCAAGATAGCCTTGGAGGATCAAGATAGAACAACATTTACCTATCCTTGGGGAACGTACTATTGGAACGCCATGCCTTTTGGCTTAAAGAATGCAGGAGCAACTTATCAACGAGCAATGACAACAATCTTTCATGACATGATGCATACCTTCATGGAGGACTATGTGGATGATTTATTGTTGGCATTATGTGAACCAGTATGTGGACATAATGACATTGTATGTTGTCATTGATGTCAATATGTTGAAGAGGTATGAACCGGCATATGTGAGAACTAGTATAACACTATGAACCGACATTTGTGCCAAAGTGAAGTGTTGTGCTTGTTCAAGATCAACCGGCATATGGTTATGGGAACCGGCACATGGAAACGTTGTATGACTACCGGTTGGTAGTCTCAACTTCAGGGTTTCCGGTTGAAGTGCTTCAACCTTGTATGGCTCAACCGGTGACATTTTGTGATGAGTTAGCATTGTAATGAAGAATAGATCATGTTGCCACGTCAACCTTGTGTGCATGAAGGATCTTGCATAAAGGAGATTTTTCCTATCTACCTCGGGAATGTGCGAAGTCTGTAAATGGTGATAACATCTGATGGGTTATCAACCGCCATGAAATTGGTTGAAAACAAACGATGGAGAATGTCTTGAGATTGGATCAAGATTGTTGCATTCAATACAGTATGATCAACGGTCAGGATTGAACTGTTTGAATTCCTTAACCTAACAGGTCTAGGGTTTAGGGTTTATGCTACCAACCTGTTTGTTGTCCTATAAGGTCAATGTTGTGACTCTTTCAGAGGTTGTTGGCAAAATTTGTGTGTGAGTATCCAAGAGAAGGGATACGAGATTCTTGCCAAACCAGAGGAGAGAAGTGATACCTGCAAAGTGTAAGTGCAGAAGGTGAAGAGGAGCTTAAGCGGATCTGCATTGGCATTAAGTGTTGTTGCCAGATCATTGAAATACCTATTGATCTCTAACCACCTCAATAGTTGGAAAATCCCCTAACAGGGTAGCCTTAACCAGCTTGTTGTAAATCCCTTAACAGGGTAACTCAAAGTTATTGAGATCTGGAAAGCTAGAGAGCTCTGGAAATCCTTTAGCTATTGAGTTCTTGAAATCCTCTAACAAGGTACCCTTAATAGGGTTTAACCCTTAACCGGGTATTGTAGCCATCCCTTAACTGTGTGATCTCTAACAGGATCGGTTCCTAGCATAACCTTTTGTAATGTCTTTAACCGGACAAGGCTTCTAACATAATGGACTTCTAAAGAATTCAACAACAAGCTTGTGGGTATTCATCCCCACTGTGGTTTTTCCCAGTTGCGTTTCCATGTGAAAAATATGTGTGTCATATGTGATGCTTTTATCTTGTGATGCTTTGTTATTGCCTGTTAAGCATATGATGGTTCTATGTTTTATGCCTGTCAATAAAATATGTTGAACTAGCTATTGTGAAGATATGATGATAGATTACCTATTCATGCATAAGGGTGAAATGGTAGTGTAGTTTTGAGTTGAATGGAAAACATAGTGAGTAACCGATTTATGATTGTTTTAGTTGTTCTGGGTTTTACCGGTTGCACTCTGTTTCAAACCGGTGTCACTGTTTGCCAGTCATTTGGAGTAATTATTGTTGAACTGGTTTAGGACTGTATTTTGTCTGTACTGATTCACCCCCCCCCCTCTCAGTACCGGTTTGGTACTACTTGCTCATCCTTTAGTTATCAATTGGTATCAGAGCTTCCTCCAGGTCCTCTGTGTTGTAAGCTTAACCGCTTGAGGTAAAGATCCCAGTCAAATGATGAAGAGGGAAGGTCCAAATTTTAATAGGAAAAATTTTGGTATATGGAAAGATAGGATGAATATATTCATCAAAAGCATGGGTGCTCAACACTGGAGTTATGTTGAGAACATCTATGTTGTCCCTACCAGTACTCTCACCGATGACCAAAAGAGAGAGATACAAGAAAATGGGAAAGTCATGGAAGCTCTCATTAGTAGTTTATCTGAAATTGAGTTTATTGATGTTCAGGACAAGGTAAATCCCAAAGAGGTATGGGATGCTCTTGAAAATATCTATGGTGGTGATGAACATGTAAAACAGGCTAAGGAAGAAAGCCTGAGAGGGAAGTTTGAAGATATGCGGATGGTTGAAGGTGAGACCATTCAGCAGTATGGAATAAGAATCAAAATAGTTGTTGGAGAAATTAAGAGTGCAGGTGGTAAAATAGAAGACTCCACTATGGTAAGCAAAGTCTTGAGATCCCTATTGTCGGTCTATGCAATACGGGTTGCTGCCATTCAGGAGCTAAGATCAATAGACAAGACTAAGGTATCCTTGGACTCCATCATAGCAAAGTTGACAGCCTATGAGCTAAATAGTTTTGATGGTAGTGTTCAAAAGACTGAATCAACTTTCATAGCTTCTGTTGTACCATCCAAGAAAGGAAAAGAAGCAAGCACTAGTGGTGAACCAAGACAGAGTAGAGTAATGGATGATGAGGAGTTTTTGATGGAATTTGAAGCTCTACTTGCCAGGAAACTTCCTAAAGGAACCGGTAAATACAAAGGTAAGCTACCCTTGAAATGCTTTTCTTGTAACTGGATAGGACATATTGCTATAAACTATCCTAATGGCGATAACAAGGACAAACTAGAAAGGTTTAGGAAATTCAAAGGAGGAAACCGGAGAAACCGTTTTGTGGCAGTTGATGAAGGTGTCACAGATGAAGAATCAGAGGATGAAGAAAATGAAGATATTGTGTTTGTTGCTGTCAAAGAAGATGTGTCAGAAAAGAAGGCTCTTGTCTCTAGGTTTGATAATTACAAAGAGTGGATCATTGACAGTGGCTGTTCTCACCATATGACTGGTGACCGAAGCAAGTTTCTATCCTTGGAGGAGTATGATGGAGGTGTGGTTCGCTTTGGCAATGATGCACCATGCATGGTCAAAGGTACAGGGTCCATCTCTCTGAATGGAAAGAGCAGTGCTGACAATGTGTATTGGGTTGATGGTCTTAGAAACAACCTTCTGAGTGTTGCCCAGCTGAATGACAGTGGCCTCACTCTGGAATTCAAGAATGGAGTTTGCATAATCAAAGGAAAAGATGGTGAATTGGTGGCCACCGACATGAAAACCAAAGGTAACCTATTTCATCTGAATGCAAATATAAGTACATGTCTTATGGCTAAGTTTGATGATAGCTAGATATGGCATAGGAGACTCTGTCATGTAAACTTTGATAACATTGTGAAGGCTAGTAAGATCAAGGCAGTTAGAGGGTTGCCGGTGCTAAGCAAACCAGATAATACCTTGTGTAGAGAATGTCAATTGGGGAAAATGTCTTCCTCAACCTTTAAAGGTAAATCTTTCACTGCTAACAACTTGCTTGATCTTGTGCATACTGATTTATGTGGTCCTATGAAAACTAGAAGTGTGCAGGCTGATAGGTACTTCATGATTCTCACTGATGACTGCTCAAGAATGATGTGGGTTACATTCTTGAAAGACAAGTATGAAGCCTTTGTGAAGTTCAAAGCTTTTAGAGCATTAGTGGAGAAGGAAAGCGGTAAAAGGATCAAGTGTCTCAGAACTGATCAAGGAGGGGAATTCACTTCCAGTGAATTCAACAAGTATTGTGAATAATTTGGCATCAAGAGGCAATTGTCTACCCCCTGACTCCACAACAGAATGGCCTAATAGAGAGGAATAACTGGACTGTGGTTGAAGCAGCTAGAACCATGTTGATTCAAGGAAAGGTAGCTCACACCTTTTGGAGAGAAGCAGTGAGCACTGTAGTCTACACAATGAACCAAGTACTCATAAAGAAAGGTAAGGACAAAACTCCTTATGAGTATTGGACCGGTAAGACACCTGTGGTTAGCTACTTTAGAGTGTTTGGTAGCAAATGTTACATCAAGAGGAGTGAACACTAGAGAAAATTTGATGCAAAATGTGATGAGGGAACATTCCTGGGATATTCCACCAAGAGTAAATCTCTCAAGTGTTTCAACAATAGGACTCAGAGAATTATGGAAAGTATCAATGTGAGAGTTGATGAAATCTCTAAGAAACCAGAGGAAACCGGTAGTGAGCAAGTTGTAAATGAGCCGGTTGCAACCTTATGGGAACTGGTTGTCAGTCAACCAAGTACCAATAATAGTGTTCCTAAACCGGTGAATGTTGATACTGATGAAGATGAGGATGAAGAGGAAAAGAAAGAAGAACCAGTCAAGACTATTCCTCGGCATGTCAACCTGAATCATGATCCTAAGCAGATCATAGGAGATAAGGATGCAAGAATCCTTACCAGAAGAAAGATCAAAGAAAATTCATGTATGATCTTTGAATTTGAGCCTAAATCATTCAAAGAGGCTCATAAAGATGAAGACTGGATCAAGGCAATGGAAGAGGAACTTGACCAGATAGAGAAAAATGGTACGTGGTCCTTGGTACCCAGACCAGAGCATAAAAATGTCATTGGCACCAAATGGGTGTTTAGAAACAAGCTGAATGAGGATGGCACAGTGATTAGGAACAAAGCTAGATTGGTGTGCAAAGGATATGCTCAAGCAGAAGGAGAATACTATGGAGAAACCTTTGCTCCTATAGCCAGATTGGAAGGAGTTCGTATGCTTCTTGCATATGCAGCTTTTAAAGGCTTCAAAGTATATCAAATGGATGTAAAATCAACATTCCTAAATGGTATACTTGAAGAGGAGGTGTATATTGAGCAACCAGATGGGTTTGCCCTATTTGAAGACAATGACATGGTATGTAGGCTACATAAAGCCTTATATGATCTAAAGCAAGCACCGAGGGCATGGTATGAGTGCCTTCATTCCCATCTTGTGAAGATTGGATTTGAGAGAACAAGTGAAGATAGTAATATCTACTTGAAGTTTGAAGGAGATCAGATCCTGATCTGTGAGGTATTTGTTGATGACATTATCTTTGGTGGAGATGACAAGATGAGACATGAGTTTGCTAATGAGATGAAGGAAGAGTTTGAGATGTCACTCATAGGGGAGATTAAGTTCTTCATTAGACTACAGATCCAATAGATGAAGGATGGAATCTTTATCACTCAGTCCAAGTATGTCAAAGAGGTGTTGAAGACCTTTGGCATGGAAGATAGCAAATCAGTTGGTACACTGATGGTGACCGGTTGTAAACTATCCAAAGAGGATGATTCAGCATTGGTTGATGAGAAGGAATATCGATCAATGATTGGTAAATTGCATTATGTATTGCATAGCAGACCGGATATTGCACATGCAGTTGGCAATACTACAAGGTTCTAGAAAAGTCCAAGAGAATCCAACTTGGTTGCAGTCAAGTGGATTCTTAGGTATCTAAAGGGAACTATTGACTATGGATTGTGGTATCCATATAGCAAGAACTTCAACTTGAAAGTGTTCACAGATGCTGATTGGGCTGGTAATGTAGATGACCGGAAGAGCACAACCAGTGGTGCATTCTTCCTTGGTGGTAGACTAGGCTCATGGATGAGTAAAAAGCAGAGTTGTATCTCTCAGTCTACAACGGAAGTAGAGTATGTTGCAGCTTTAATGAACTACACTCAGACAATTTGGATGAAAGCATGTACTGAAAGGCTTCAAAATCCCTATATCTGAACTGGTAAGTATATTCTGTGATAACACAAGTGCTATCAATATTTCAAAGAATCCGGTTTTACATTATAGAACCAAGCACTTTGAGCTTAAGTATCATTTCTTGAGGGAAAAGGTTCAGAACAAAGAGATTGCACTGGAGCATGTGTCCAGTAAGGAGCAGTTAGCAGACATATTCACCAAGCCTCTCCCAAAGACTACATTTACATACTTAAGAGGTGAATTCGGGGTACTACCCCTTCAAGAGGTGAACTAAAGGTATATTCTCCACATCAGTCATGTATTGCATAGTCAAATCTTTCTTTAGGACTGGTGTGTTGAAGGATGCTACTCCTCAGGGGGAGCAGCATAATGGAACCAAGAAGCTTGTGCCTCCACTTTGGCATTGTTGTCAAAGGGGGAGAAGATGTAAAGCGGAGATGTGAAGCGGAGAGTTATCTTTGGTGAAGCAGAGAGATATCTTTGTATATTGCCATCAATGCCAAAGGGGGAGATTGTTGGCATTATGTGAATAGGTATGTGGACATAATGACATTGTATGTTATCATTGATGTCAATATGTTGAAGAGGTATGAACCAGCATATGTGAGTACTGGTATAACACTGTGAACCGACATTTGTGCCAAAGTGAAGCGGTGTGCTTGTTCAAGATGAACCGGCATACGGTTATGGGAACCGGCACATGGAAGCGTTGTATGACTACCGGTTGGTAGTCTCAACTTCAGGGTTTCCGGTTGAAGTTCTTCAAACCTGTATGGCTCAACTGGTGACATTGTGTGATGAGTTAGCATTGTAATGAAGAACAGATCATGTTGCCATGTCAGCCTTGTGCGCGTGAAGGATCTTACATAAAGGAGATTTTTCCTATCTACCTCGAGAATGTGCAAAGTCTATAAACGGTGATAACGTGTGATGGGTTATCAGCCGCCATGAAATTGGTGGAAAACAAATGATGGAGAATGTCTTGAGATTGGATCAAGACTGTTGCATTCAATACAGTATGATCAACGGTTAGGATTGAACTGTTTGAATTCCTTATCCTAACAGGTCTAGGGTTTAGGGTTTATGCTACCGACCTGTCTATTGTCCTATAAGGTCGAAGTTGTGACTCTTTCAGAGGTTGTTGGCAAAAGTTGTGTGCGAGTATCCAAGAGAAGGGATACATGATTGTTGCCAGACCAGAGGAGAGAAGTGATACCTACAGAGTGTAAGTGCAAAAGGTGAAGAGGAGCTTAAGCGGATCTGCATTGGCATTGAGTGTTGTTACCAGATCATTGAAATACCTATTGATCTCTAACAATCTCAACAATTGGAAAATTCCCTAACAGGGTAGCCTTAACCGGCTTGTTGTAAATCCCTTAATAGGGTAACTCAAAGTTATTGAGATCTGGAAAGCTAGAGAGCTCTGGAAATCCTTTAGCTATTGAGTTCTTGAAATCCTCTAACAAGGTACCCTTAACAGGGTTTAACCCTTAACCCAGTATTGTAGCCATCCCTTAACCGGGTGATCTCTAACAGGATCGGTTCCTAGCATAACCTTTTGTAATGTCTTTAACCGGACAAGGCTTCTAACAGAGGAGACTTCCAAAGAGTTCAACAACAAGCTTGTGGGTATTCATCCCCATCGTGGTTTTTCCCAGTTGGGTTTCCACGTGAAAAATATGTGTGTCATATGTGATGCTTTTATCTTGTGATTCTTTGTTATTGCCTGTTAAGCATATGATGGTTTTGTGTTTTATGCCTGTCAATAAAACATGTTGAACTAGTTATTGTGAAGATATGATGATAGATTACCTATTCATGCATAAGGGTGAAATTGTAGTGTAGTTTTTAGTTGAATGGAAAACTCAGTGAGTAACCGGTTTATGATTGTTTTAGTTGTTCTGGGTTTTACCGGTTGCACTTTGTTTCAAACCGGTGTCACTATTTGCTAGTCATTTGGAGTAATTGTTGTTGAATCGGTTTAGGACTGTATTTTGTCTGTATTGATTCACCCCCCCCCCCCACCTCTCAGTACCAGTTTGCTACTACTTTGTCATCATTGAGTTATCATTTATTAGCTAAATCCTTCACTAGAGTAGAACATCTAAGTCAGGCTCAACCCTAAGAAGTGTGTCTTTGGGGTTACATCAGGCAAGT
The DNA here is from genome assembly GCF_030272615.1 of Cryptomeria japonica. Taxonomy (NCBI): domain Eukaryota; kingdom Viridiplantae; phylum Streptophyta; class Pinopsida; order Cupressales; family Cupressaceae; genus Cryptomeria; species Cryptomeria japonica. The sequence goes on from NC_081408.1 coordinate 763,459,132, forward strand.
TACTAGGCTACATAGTTTCAGCTAAGGGTATTGAAGTAGATCCAACAAAGGTACAAGCCATTATGGAGATGCCACCACCAAAGAACATCAGTCAGCTTAGATCTCTACAAGGACGACTCCAGACAATCAGGTGATTCATCACTCAACTAGCAGATAAGAGTCTCCCATTCAATCATTTGCTACATAAAAATGTACCATTCAGATGGGAAGCCAAATGTGCCGAATCATTTTATCAAATCAAATAGTATTTAATGAACCCACCAGTTCTAGTACCACCAATCACAAGGAAGCCACTCATTCTCTATATTTCAATAACAGACATATCACTGGGGGCATTGTTAGCACAAGAAGATCAACAAGGAAAGGAACGAGCTATATACTACATCAGCAGAACATTGAATGGATATGAACTCAACTACACATTCATTGAGAAGGCTTGTCTAACAGTGGTATTTTCCTCTCAAAAGTTTCGGCACTACATGCTAGCTCACACCATTAAGCTAGTTGCAAAAATCGATCCTCTTAAATATTTACTCAGCAAAGGAGCTCTTACGGGAAGATTGGCTAAATGGATCATGATTCTCAGTGAATTTGATAAACACTGCACAGAGCGATGAGCTATCAAAGGACAAGCAATTGCAGATCAACTGGCTGAAGGACCACTACCTAGAAAATAACCTATGGAGATCGAATTTCCAAATAGAGACGTTCTTGCTATCTCTACAACACAATGGACCTTATACTTTGATGGATCATTTACTCAACATGGCTCAAGTGCTGGCATTTTGTTCATCACTCCTGATGGGAACACCATACCAAGATCATATAGGCTTATGTTTCCATGCACAAATAACGTTGTTGAATATGAGGCATTAGTTATAGGCATCAAAATGGTCGTAGAATGGAGAATCACATAATTAAAAGTCTACGGAGACTCACAACTAGTTATCAATCAAATCAACGATGACTATTAGACAATGGACGACAAGTTGCTACCATACAAGCGAATGGTGGATGATTTCAAACAATATTTTGTACACATCACCTTTGAGAAAATACCAAGGTTGGACAACAGAGTAGCTGATGCAATGGCTACTATCACTTCACTATTGCAAATTCTAGAGCAACAGAGTCGTTATGAGTTTCTAGTAGAGCAACTGTTCTCCCCAGCCTATGACCATTCTAATTCCCATGTTATCTATGCCTTGACTGGTTCTGACTCTCCATTATATGGCCCAATATATGAATATCTAAAGAAAAATATCCTACCCATTGACCTATCCCGAAACCAAAAACGTAACTTTATCCGACAAGTTGCCTGTTATACTCTTACTACTGATACTTTGTACCGTTTAGGTCTAGATGGTACTCTTCTTCGTTGCCTTGATCATAATGACTCTGACTCCGCTTTACACGAGTTTCATGAAGGTATCTGTAACATACATTCCAGTGGTACTACTCTTACTAAAAAGCTTCTAAGAATGGGATATTACTGGCCAACAATGGAAAAAGACTCTTATCACTTTGCAAAGAAGTGTCCTAAATGCCATATCCATGGCAATCTTATACATGCACCAGCACAGGAACTGCAGCCATTCACAACATCCTGGCCTTTTTGTCAATGGGGACTAGACTTGGTTGGGAAAATTCATCCTTGACCTTCAAATGGACACAAGTTCATTATAACTGCAACAGAATACTTTACCAAATGGATTGAAGCAGTCCCCATGACCACAGTGACTGGGAAACAAATTTCCTCTTTTATCCTTAATTATCTAATCTGCAGATATGACATTCCAAGTTCCATCATCACAGATAATGGAGGACCTTTCAAGAACCAAGATGTGCAAGAACTATGTGAAAATTTTAAAAATCCAACATCGTTTTTCCACACCTTACTACCCACAGGGGAATGGTCAGGCAAAAGCATCCAACAAGACAATATTGAAAATCCTAAAGAAAATAGTGAATGATGCAGGCAAAGACTGGCATATACAACTCAATCCAGCACTTTGGGCATACAGAACTAGCATCCACACACCTACGGGAGCTACACCATATTCACTGGTATATGGATTAGAGGCAATTTTACCCTTGGAGGTAGAAATTCCATCTCTCCGAGTCTCTCTGAAAGGCTTAATCCCTGATGAAGAGTATCAAGTTAACTGACTACAAGAGCTTGAACTTCTAGATGAAAGATGCCAACGTGCCTACACTCATCTCAAAGCATATCAGCAACACATGTGCAGGAGCTATAACCACAAGGTCATTCCCCAAATTTTTAAAATTGGTGACCTAGTACTCAAAGAAAATCCTAGAAATCAGCAAGATCAGGAAAAGAAAGGGAAATTTGAACCTAACTGGTTAGGTCCCTATGTCATTATATCAGCCTATGGATTAGGTGCCTATCAGCCAACAACTTCAAAAGGAGATGTGCTCGACAAACCAACTAACAGCATCCATCTGAAGAAATACTACACTTAAGTAGTCTAATGCACAGAAAAGTCAAAAATCAAAAAATCAAAAAATCAAGAAAAAACAAATAAAGAGGTACAATAAAAGCAACTAGTGAAAACCTGGCAACAGGCGCTATTTTGAGAGGACAACTCCTCTATCTATATCTATACCATTATATCCACAGTAAAGCACTATCGGCCATCACCCGACATTTTGTTAATCACAATATCCATCCAGTACATACTCAGCATAGTCAATATCCTGATTTATCATCATATCCTTTTACTGCATCTCACCATGGCTTGGTAATCCCTCTACATATCCACCTTAAGAGGCACACTCGGCTAGAGGCAGTATTAATCAAAAACTTGCAACACGTTCAAGATGTCAAAAACTTGTCACAAACTCAGAACATCATATCCAGCAAGCAAAACTCACACAATCGCAAAACCACACATTTATCACTTAACAAGATTCACAAAATATGATGGATGATTTTTTGAAGTATCAAATGTTGCATCTTGTACAAAGTTTTGACTATTTTTGCACTTGAACTTTTTGAATTATTGGATCCTCTAAAATTTTCTCAACAAATGCTTCGCACTAGAGAAAGTCGTGGGGATTCCAATATTTTTTTAGTTTTTTGTCTGTGAGGCGATCATTTGTAGTGTGTAAATACTTATCCTGAGACGTGATTCACCACATATCACTAAAGACATGCTTCCACTTTACGCATACAAATGGTTTAATCTTGTCTCTTTATATGCAATCTACACTCATGTCGTCCTGGTTCAATTATACCTTGACGCATGTGCTATCTTGCAAAATCAAAAATCATGTAATTTTTCTCAGGTCATTATGGTTCAATTATACCATTATGCTTGTATAAATTTTTAACATATCCCAAAACAAATCAATGCTCAATGATGATACATATAAAGAAAGCAAACAACATGTGGCTATACAGGGATGACAAATATAGAACGAGGATGCTCAAAATCAATTAATTGCATATCATTTAAACATTTAGTTGCATATCATTTTACAATTAGTTGCATATCATATCATACATCTCATTTTCAAGATACATCTCACAGCATATTATTATCATACATCTCATTTTCAAGATACATCTCATAGTATATCATTATCATACATCTGATTTTCAAGATACATCTTACATCATATCATATCATACATCTCATTTTCAGGATACATCTCACAACATCATGCATTATCACATCATATTCATCACATATCACATCACATGCATCTATCTAAGAATTGCATCATCATAGAATAATTAAAAACATATAGAAAGCATAATCCATAACACATCACATAAGGATCAAAGAAAATGGTGTCATATATATATATATATATAAAAAAAAAATGATCAATGTAAAAAAAATGTCATGTCTGTGCCAATACAACAAAATAATCAAAATACAATAGAGACAACGTCTCTCAGGTATGACTATCTCCTGAAGGAGACGGTCTCGCTGCAGATGTCCCAACACCTAGATCTCCAGGTGGATCCTGTCTAGGAGGCACTGTCACGCCTCTACTCTCTGTCCTTGACCCAGTATCTCAAGATCGATTGGATCTCAAAATGGTGAAACTCTGCATTCGACACTCCTTAGGCACTGCATCCTCATAATGGCATCGGTAATACTCTACCTCCTTGGCTATCAAATCCATCTCTCTCAAGGTGTCTCTCATCGGGCCACCTGCTGCAGCTCTTTACAAACTCCCTATGAGCTCCTTTACTCGACCCCGACGCTCTATCTCAGTATCATGCTCTGTGGTCAGCTAAGTAATCTGACGTTGATGCACCAACAATTGTGTCTACAACTGCTACACTAACAACTGCAACAATCTAATCTGAGCATCCTTCACATGTGTCAGAATCCGCATCTACAATGGTACCTGTGAAGGGGTACCCCCTATCCCTCTACCTATCCTCGATGCAGGTGGAGGTAAAACATCTAACCTCCTGGTGCAGGAGCACCTAACACAAAATCACAAAAGGATTCTATAAGAGGATACAAATCATTTCATAAGTATATTTAATTACATTTTCATTTGTAATGTCATTTTGAGTCAATATGAATCAATATGTAAGGTTAAAAGAGCCCATTGTAATGAGTTGTCCAAGTTGTCCTAATAAGATCTTGAATTAGTCATTTGGTAAAATTTATATAAAATAACCTTTGAGGGGTAAAATGGTGACAAAAATACATTATTATTCTATCCTAATATGTTTTTAAGGTTCTTTTGAAGGTTTAAAGTCATTTGAGTTAAAAGTTGTAAAAGTTGTAAAATGCAACTTTTCAAAAGTTGTAAAATGACCAAAATGGGAAGTTGTATGAATCATAAGAGAAATTTGGGTAGTTGTAACTTCCATGTGGAGATAAAAAGGATATAAAACCTCTATAATGGTCCTTCATAAGGGTGTGTAAAAGTTGGAGAAGGAATTGGAAAGCATTGGAAACATTTTGGTATCATATTTTCATTATTTTCAATCTCTTGTTTTGTGATCTTGGAAGTTTTTCCACTTGTTTCCAGGCCTGGTATGGCCATGTACAGCCTAGAAACAAGTATATTTCCATAATGATAGTGTATTATATTGAATAATGTTTCCATTGCTTTTGGTTTGAGTTTATTTCATTCAGTTTTGAGAAAGTTATGAATGTTTTGGTGAGAACCGTTTGGACCTATCCAAAACCCTGATTCACGGCGACCAGTTTTGGCACAATAATAACAACTTTGGATTTAACCATTGGATCGTTCTATAGTTTGGAGGAAAGTTTTATAACTAGAATTTATAAAATCTGACCAGAGCGATTGTCTGGATGATTAATATTTTAAGAATTATTAATGATTGTTCATGACCAGAATAGAGTAAATTTCATAGTTTGGACAAATTCTTGGTTTTCATTTGCAAGAAATGAATAGATGAAGGGTTTAAATGATTCAGGTTTAATGCATGATATATGGATCTACAATCATTATGGATTGATATATATGGAGAAGATTTGATAATGGTTATTTGATTGATGTTTTCATGATGCTCTACATCAAATTGGTATTAGAGCTCAGCAAAAGGTCTAGGCTAAGCAAGTGATTGGTATTTTGGTTTGCTAATGGTTGTTGTTGGAAAAAATATATCCACTAGCTTCAAGTTGGCAGACATGAAGTTCTTTCATGGGGCCATAGGAGATGGTCCAAGGGGCCTTAGAAATAGGTCCAGTGGATTGCCAAAAGACCTGGGGAGAGAGGCAAGGAAAGGACTCCTAGGTGAGTCAATGTAGTTGGTGAGTTTGGTGCAGCATTGAGGGTGGACTTATATTTGGAGCAGCATCTTGAGGAGCAACCAATATGAACTCCATTGATGGGAGTTTTGATAGAAGTAGAAAAAAAAAAAAAAAAAAGAAGCAACAACATCAAGAGAATCCAAAGAGGAAAAGATTAATGAAGACAAAGGTGAAGATCTCACTCAAAAGTTTCTTGCAAGTTATTTTCATCCATGTTTCCAAGGGACTTGGAAACTTTTCAAAGTCGGGAGTATGGTGCAGGAGCACCTAACACAAAAGCACAAAAGGAGTCTATAAGAGGATACAAATCATTTCATAATTATATTCAATTACATTTTCTTTTTTAATGTCATTTTGAGTCAATATGAATCAATATGTAAGGCTAAAAGAGCCCATTGTAATGAGTTGTCCAAGTTGTCCTAATAAGGTCTTGAATTAGTCATTTGGTAAAATTTGTATAAAATAACCTTTGAGGGGTAAAATGGTGATAAAAATACATTATTATTCCATCCTAAAATGTTTTGAAGGTTCTTTTGAAGGTTTAAAGTCATTTGAGTCAAAAGTTGTAAAAGTTGTAAAATGCAACTTTTCAAAAGTTGTAAAAAGACCAAAATGGGAAGTTGTATGTGTTACTACTTATCAAATTACCATTAGTTTTTATATTCAAATTCATAAAATATACTCTAGTCGGTTAACACTACTGAATCATGTAGTCGGTACACATAGAGAAGTCGGTATGCACAGTCTAGTCGGTTATAGAGGAAAGCAGTCACAGAATGTAGTATACACCGAGCTGTCTACCGAGTATCTTTTTATGACTACCGAGTAGCAAAGATTACACATCGAGTGAAACATGTTACCAGATACATTGAACCTAGATATGCATATGAAAACATGTTACAAGATCGAGGCACATCTAACCGTTATTACATTGGAAATTGCACTAGAAGATTGTGTATGATTACAAGGACAATCTAACCAATGAAATATTTTGTTTCGTTATTCATTTGAGGAATCTTGTTTGTAAGATCAAATCAATGAATTGGATCATCATCTTAAGGGATCTATTTATACAACATTAGTTAAGGGTATATGCATGTGTGTGTAAGAAGACTGTTACAGAGACACAAAGGTCACCGAGAAGGTTTTCAGAGAACAGTCGAAGAACAAAGTAAACAGAAGGGTTTACTGAGTTACTATATGGATTACTGAGGTATGCTATAAGCAAGGTAATCTATTTTGAGCACATAGAATCTGCTATAACATTTCAGATGTAAATTTGCAGATATTTGTAATGATTTTATTGTAATATTGTGAAGTTGAAAGAGAAACCTTTAATAGGGTAAAAGACTCTAATCAAGTCTATAAATTATAAAGCCTCTAACCAGGTGCAACATTCAGAATAAATGTTGTAAAATCCTTTAGCAAGGTAGATCTAACAGATCTTGTTACTCCTAATAGGGTAAGCTATCAGAAATATCTAAATGTAGCTCTAACCGAGTATTCTTTATTATTGCAGTAGTGAAGTTGTGGGTGCCATCCCCACCGCAGTTTTTCTCTCTAACCAAGAGTTTCTGCATAACCAAAATATATGTGTTATGGAGTGAATCATGTATGATTGTTATCTATTTGTTTTAACTTTATTTTATGTTACTGCACTATTCTATTTATGCATAACAGTAAAGTTATTATTCAAGAAAAGTTTTGGAGTACTGATTCACCCCTCCCCTCTCAGTACATTAGCTTTCCATATTGGGCCTAACAATTTGTATCAGAGCTTCAATCTTGGAAAAGGGTTTAACTGCCTAAAGAGAAAGATCTTATCAATGGAAGGCTACAAACAATCTCGGAGGATTGTATATCTGCAAGAAGAGCTGGATCGTGCTAATCAAGTGATTGCAGACATGCAAAGGCAAATGCAAAAATCTTTGAAAGTAAGAAGAAGATTATCTGATGATTTGCAGGATTCTCAAGAGTTAGTGGAAAAAAATTGAGACATAATCTGAGAACAGTATATCTGAAGAAACTGAAGAAATGATTGGAGTATTGAAAGAAAAGAACAAAGCATTGGCTGATCAACTAAAAGTAATGAAAAGAGAACATGAACATTTCAACACACAAATGACTGAAAATCTATATGCATTAAGGACAGCTGAGGATAAAGCAAGAGATCTACAAAGAGAGAAACATAAACTTGAAGTCTTAGTATCTGATAAAAATGATGAAATCATAAGATTGACTGGGATTCAACAAAATATGATAGATCAACTAGGTTATGCACATCATGAAGCAATTCTGAAGAATGATGAAAATCAAGCATTGAAACTTGAAGTATCAAGGTTGACCGATGAACTTTAAATAGAGAAGAAATCCAAATAAACATTGAAGAAAATCTATGAAGCATCAAAGATGTTGGACGAGCAACTAAATACAAGAAGACCCAACAAAGATGCAGGACTCGGTTACAAAGGAAAAGACTCTACCGAGAAAGGAATTCATACTACTGAGAGAGGAGAATCATCAAAGCAAGCTGCAAAAAGGAATAACATAAAAAGAAATAAGCCTATTTGCTACTACTGTGGAAATCAAGGTCACACTACCAACATATGCCAAATCAGAAAAGGTAAGCAACTGAATATCACTAAGTCCAATGATTATTGTTACAATTGCAATAAATATGGTCACACATCTAATCAATGTAGGACAAAGTCTGTTAACAACAATCAAAAGGTAAAACTCAAAGGGTTTTGTAGAAATTGCAATAGATATGGACATAGTACTGAGAAGTGCTAGCTTAAGCAAAAAAACTACATGTGGTCTGCACACCGAGCAAACACTAGAGGTTACCGAACTCACACAAATCCTTACCGACAATATGCAGCAGTACCATGGGATTACAATACAAGGATATGGTGTGAATGTTGTGGAAGAAATGGACATATCAGTGCCAACTGTTTTGTAAGGTTTGGAATGAACAACCGAAGATCATGGAGAAATCCTGGTATGGCATGTTTTCATTGTCACAAAGTTGGACACTTAGCTGGAGATTGCAGAGATCAACCTAGAGGAGACACTGAAGAAATAAAAGAAAAATTAAAGATGATTTGGAAAAAGAAGGAAATTGTGTCAAATGAAGAAAGAACCTTACCTACCGAGTTAGGTGCACCTATTCCAAATTAATCAACAAAGGTATGAAGGGACTGCATTCTCTGAAGGTTAAAATCATAACAGTTCCTATTCTATTATGTACTAAATTCAAAATCTGCATAGTTAAGATGCATCAGTAAGTTTGAAATTCTATCAAAAGTGCTCTACAGGAAACCTATCAAGTCGGTGTATACAGGAAGCCTGTCAAGTCGGTAAATGAAGGAAATTTGGTTACTCGGTTAAAACAAAAAAAAGAGATTAAATCGGTTAAAGGTGAACTGAGTGCATTTAATGTTTTGACCTAACCCACACGGAGCCCGATAAGGTAAAAAAGTACTTAAAAGCATTTTCGCGGTCATTTACATTCACCAAGTTTTTGAAAGAGCAGAGCAGAGCGAATCAAGGCGATCAAACCTCATTCAGAGTGAATTTCAAGGTATTTACATCAAATCTCATCGCATTGTTAAGCTGATTAAAAATCTTATCAAATTGTTTTTATCTACTGAGTGTGAAGTATCTGCCGTTTGTAAACTGTCAAACCCTAAGGATAGTTTGCTAAGTTTTACTTGAAATCTACAATGGTGCCCAAGATCCAAGACCCCATTGTTGTCAAGAATGTCGAGAAGCCCTCACTAAAATACACTTTGACTCCTAAAGTCGCCTCTGAACCGGATGACAAAACTGCCTTTTCACTCATCCCGAATTGAGTCTTGTTAGTCGAAGATGTGATATTCTTCACCAAATGTCATGTTGAAGAACTCGGTCATGTTGAGATAAGTGAAACATATGATGAGCTATGTACTGATGGAAAAATGGATAGCAAGTACGAGCATATCAAAATCAAGGGATTAATTGAAGCCCTAACCTATCCCCGTGTGTTCAAACCCCAATGGGTTAAGTTTGTTTTGAGCAGAGTTCATGATGATTTCATGTGGCTAGAGGAGCAACCATTCAAAATCACCAAGGAAATCATTCATGTGATCACCGGTTCTATCTATGATCATGCACGAGCACATAAGATGATATCACAGAAGGAATTAATCAATTTAACTGGAGTAGAATCTGATTACCGAGGACTGAAACTGAACAATGTCACTGATGCAGAACTTAAGTTTGCAATTAGAGTAATTGGTTACTATTTCTTCCAATCCACAAGGGAAAATAGTGTACCTTGTGTAGTCACATAAATCTGTCCACTTAATTAAATGAATACTTAGTATTTATTTGATTATTTAACCATCAATTAATAATTAATTAAATTAATATTTAATTAATTCATCTTAACCCTATTCTCCTATTAATTAAATAAATTATTCAATTTATTTGATTTAATTCACTTAACCAAATTCAGACCATTAATTAAATAAATAAATCATATTTATTTAATTAAATCTTCTCTCACATTTAAATAAATTAATATTTATTTAAATCCCCCAAAATCCCACCTCTCACATTTAAATAAATAAATCATTTATTTAAATCACCTTTATCCTCCACCCACTTGTATTTGCCTACAAAAGCAAGTTGCACAATTATTTTAAATAAATAATTTATTTAAATCACCTTTATCCTCCACCCACTTGTATTTTCCTACAAAAGCAAGTTGCACAACTATTTTAAATAAATTATTTATTTAAAATCCTATTTATCCTCACCCACTTGAAACCTTTAATGGTTTCCCTTAAAGTATTCAAACTTGATGGCTTTAAAGTCTTCAAACTTGATGGCTTCCTTCTATAGTCTTCTTAAGACTTTAATGGTTTTCCTTAAAGTCTTCAAGCCTTTAATGGTTTCCCTCAAAGTCTTCAAGCATTTTAAATGCTTTATCTTCTTTTTCTCATTTAAATAAATTAATATTTATTTAAATATTTATCCAAATTCAACTTACACCATTTAATTGAAATAAATGATTTTATTTTAATTGAAAATACCAAAATTTCTCCCACTTGCATTTTCCTACAAAATCCACTTGTATGCCTAAACCCCTTCTAGATTCTTCTAAACCCTTCCTAATTAGCCTAATCCATCCCCTAAATATTGTCACATTCCTAAGCAAATTGGAGTCACTTCTCAAAGACTCCAAAGTCTTTGAAAAGCAATTAATGCTTTGTGTGTTCAACAAATTAACCCTCAAAGTCTCCAATAACCATTAATGGTTACCTCAAACCCTCCCACATGGTTAAAACATTTGTTTTGACTCAACCTCTACCCAACCCAAAGGTCTCATCAAGCCTTTAATGCTTTGACCATGATTATCTCTTAAACATTTGCACAAAGGTTTATCCTTGGATTAACTCTTAATCCAATGGGTAATCTTAATTTAGACTTGACCCTTACCTTCTAGATAACCATGAGGTCTTCTCAGGCCTTTAATGCCTCCAACCTCTTCTCTCAACCCAATCCTATGTTGACACTTGTCACCATTTTATTGGTGCCAATTGTGCACATGGATCCCCAACTTTCAATCCTAACCCTTGTTAAGATTGCTCAATCTTAACCCTTCATTTCTCCATTTCTTCTATAAATAGAACCCTTCTCCTCAAGCAAAAGGAGAAGCATTTTAGAGTATTGTTGTTATACTGGCATTAGCATAGAGCTTTTTCATAGCATCACTATCTACTCTAGCATAGTATTTAGCTTTTCATTTCATATTTGAAGCTTAGTATTAAATCTCAATCCTCCATAAGCATCCATAGTGCAAAAAGCTGCTGAGAGCTACACTCATTTGGGACTTGGAGAGGAGAGGAACAAGGGAGGAGCAACTATGAGCATCTTGATTAGCTATTTCATTCTATGTTTATATGCTTTCTATTTCATGCTTAATATCTCTCTTGATATGCCTGTTTAGGATAATCTTTTGTTGCTAACACTAACGTTTGTTTCTTGTGCTCTTGTGTGTGTTGCCATCAAACAGATTTTCTAATCCTTTTTGCAGAGCATCATTTGGTGAACCTGACGTGAATCGAACACGCAAAAAAGAGCAACTTTTTTTTTTTTTAACCAATAACATGTTTGAATGTTGAAAATGTCACACAGGTTGCGATTTTGACACTGTTTTGGTGCGTTTGGCATTATTTTGGCGCTATTCCCCCTGTTTCAGTGCTTTTCCCTTCTCTGTCTTTCCCTTTCTTTTAATACGTTTGTGTTAAATAGTGCCTCTGTTCAAACGCAGACTAGCGCTATTGTAACAAAACGTTGTACAAATCACCTTGTAACCAAAAAAAAAAAAAACCAAAAAAAAAAAATTAGGCTTGTAGAAGCCCACCAAATAGGCGGATTTTACTAACTATTTTTCTCTTTTGTGCAGATTTAAATTAGATTAAAAAGTAGATTTATATTTTTTACTAACTTGTTTTTTGAAGTTGGTTTTAAAAATGAATTCACTTTTTATTTTGGTTTAAAATTAACTTCACATTTCAAATTTGGGCTTTTAAAAAAGAATCACACATTTGTTTGGGGCTCTTAAAAAGAATTTCATTGTTCAAAGGTAAAAAGAACCACAAACTTATACAAAAACAACTTTATTTTTTTTGCAAGTTAGGAAACAAACTTCGTTTTGGTGCTTAAAATCAACAAGGCAAATTTTATTTCTTGCATCAAGATAAAACTCACAATCCACACTTCCATTTTTGGTGCAAATAAAATTCACAATCAACTTGTCTCATTTTTAAAGCAATCTTACTTCATGCAAACATGTTTTTCATTAAGTTGACCAGGATTTTCAAATTCTAGTTTACTCAAACAATTGCCTTTGAAAATTAAAAAGAACACCATGATTGTTGGAGCAACATCTCCAAATAGTTAGATCACATTGCAATGATAGATTAAAAAGAACAGGTGTTTTTCGTGCTTGGCACACTTGTGCAAAGAGTTGGTCGAGTGGTCCTACTTCTAACACACACTATCCTCTCCCTTGGCTTTCGTGGTCCTAGGTGCAAGAGAAAAGTGTTAGTAACACTCAAAATTTTATCTTTTTAAGAGAGGCCTGCCAAGAGACACATCACTCTTGGGAACGACCTTGAGCGGTAAATCCTTCGAGCCGCTATAGAAATCAGGTGTGAGCGAAAGCTGTAGCCTTGGGTATAGCTGTTCCTACAGTGTAACTGGCCGAAAGGACAAATGGGCCCCACCACCAGTTACAAGGCTCTTAAGTGAGTCACTGCAGAATGAACTTATGTCCAAAAACATCGAACATGACTAAACACCTTTAAGTAGTAGCCCACCCGTTCTATTGATTGAGGATATTTGAGGTATAATTTAGTGCAAGAGCATAGATGGTTTTGCTCCCAAGATACTCACCATACATATTTCCTTGAGTAGAAACATAGCTTTTTGAAAGGTCACTTGTGGCTTGATAAAAGTGGTGACTCCCCCATCATAGGGATCATCTATTTGTTATGCTCGTGCAAGACTTAGTATATCACATCCTTACCTGCCACGGCGGGATTCATAAGGTATGTAGTACCAAAGTCGAAGAAATATCAAGATGTGGGCTAAATTTATCACAACTGGCCACTTGACCTTAGGGATAAAAAGTGTTTGAAGTGTGTTCGTTTTACAGACCTAGTGCAAATTGAGCCGACTTCAGGCTTTGGAAATACACCTTAAAATAAATCTAAAGGAAGGGTCAAAAACAAGTCCAAGGATTGGGTTGATCTAGACCCATACTCATTTGTGTCTTTGAGGCTACAATTTTGTGTTTGTGTGCTTGCTTTGTTTTCTTGTCAAAGAAAAATCAGAAAATCAATCCCAAAAACAAAGTATTCATCCAACATTTCTCAAAAACAACCAAAAGTACCAAAAACAAAGTGCAAAACAACAAAGAGACAAATTTTATGACCATTCTTCACATCTTGCGAAAGAAGAAGTGTCATCAGAATATCACCTTGAAAAGGAGACCACTAAGCTCAAAGGCTTTGATCAAAAGGAGGAAATTCTTCTATCTCAATAGACAAATTTTTGTCTCACATAGAGTCTTTCTACATCGCATGCGTCTATACCTTCAAGAAAAAAAAAAAAAAACGAGTTTGATTCAGAATCATTGAACCGCAGAGCTTTTATGCAATATAGGGCTCTGAGTTATCACAAAAATCAAGGAGGAAAGATTAATCCCAACTTCTTCCCAAACATCTGTATCACCTACAACACAGCTCGAGAAGTGCCACCAACGCCTGAAAGGGAAGAGGTAGAGTTTGTCCCATCTGTGACACAGAGTTTTTATTGAAGTTGAAAACAAAAACATCCATCATCTCACTCATACATCATCACTTCATCATCAATCCATCCCAACTCTCAAAACATTAAGAGGTTCTTGTCCCAAGATTCTTTTTTAGATATTGCTTGAAATCAAAACACATCACATCACTTTTTAGATTGTTTCTACATCTAGGATAAGCTCATCCTAAGAGACACATCTACGCAGGTTAAAACTAGTTCATGAGTGAATCCTCTCATTGCTAGGTAGTCAAAATCTGTAACACATCTCAGATTTCTCTACACCTTATCACATCCAAACTCATCAAAACAAACAAGCAATTCAAAGAAAGAATTCTGGTTACATTTACCTTTAGAGTGCTAGAGATCTACAATCCACTAATCATCCATCTTTCATCGAACAACTCATCATCATCTTCAATCAACTTCAACACAAACTTGCAAACAAAATGGCTCAAACCCGATCGCGATCAAGGCAACGAGAAATAGAAATTGAGGAAGAAGAGGACAACCTCAATGAATTTCAAGAAGCACTTGGAGGAAATGTAAATGATGAAAACCCAAGTAGTCCCACTCCTTCAACAATCGAAAGGGTTCAGCATAACCCTCACTTTAATAGATTATTTGATGAAATTCTCAGGAGCAATGCGGATGCTCACTTCTTAAGACTTGCTCAAGAAGGAGCCAAACTCCCCTCAGACTTTGATCTTGCCCAATTAAGACAAGCATCAGAAAGACAAAGTCGCCATGAGGAGGAAAGACGTAGAGATCCCATCAGATATAACATCCCTCGAGGTAACCCACCACCTCCTCCTCCAAATGAAATGGAGATGTTGCGGCAACAAGTCGCGAATCTCGCCCAACAACTTCATAGTGGTGTTAGGACCAATCAATTCTCACTTAACGACATCTGTCCCTATCCGTTTGATAGGAATCTTTATATGCCACCCTTTCCACGCGGGTTCGAAACACCAAAATTCGAAAAATATAGAGGAAAGGGAGATCCCCGTGATCATGTCCGAGAATTTCATTCCGCTTGTCTCGAAGTCGCTTATGAGGACACATACCTAATGCGCCTTTTTCCCCAAAGCTTGGGAGGAACAACCACATCATGGTTTTCCCGACTACCAGGTGGCATAAGAACATTTGAGGAACTCATCCAGAAGTTCCTATCTCATTACTCTTATAATATTGAACGCGACATCACCATGGCTGATCTATGTAACACCAAACAAAAACCAGGTGAATTATTCTCAGTATTCCTGCAACGATGGCGCCAAATGTCTAGTAGACGTTCTCTTCAGTTACCTGAATGAGAACTAGTGGAAATTTTCATTTCCAACTTAAACGAAGAAATGGAATTTCACCTGGATGTCAAAGACACAGATTCTTTTAACGATATGATCACCAAAGGTATAAAATGTGAAAGGGCACTCATCAAAAAAGGACTCATCAAAATCTTTAATGAACCAAAAGATGCTTCTCGCCCGCGCTTCAATAGCGATAAACCGAACTTCTGGAACAAGAATAAGAACATCGTCAACGATGGAGTTGTGGATGCTCGGACTGTCCAAAATGCACAACCTGTGGTTCGGTTTGCAGGACAAAATCCTCCACCTCAAAATAACACAAATGTTCCTCTTAATCAAGGTCGCATCACATCTCATGATGAACCAAGACCTCGTCCACAAAAACAAAAACGCACATACACTCCCTTAGGGGAACCCATTGAAACAGTGTTGCGACAACTCCTCTCTCAAAATTTGGTCACTCTACCTAAGCTATCAAACTATGAGCCTCAAGTCAAACCAGCATGGTGGAAAGATACTGAACACTGTGAGTTCCATCAAGGAAGAGGACACAAGACAAGTAATTGTCACCGATTGAAAGATCTCATTCAGGATCTTATTGACCGAGGAGAAATTGAAATTGAAGGGCATGACCCAAAAACAACCAATAATGATCATCAGATGTTCAAGAATCCACTTCCATCGCAAGATCAAAGGGGTCCTTCGACGTCCAGTCGAGGTCCTGATACCACTGATTATACGCAAGCTGCGTATAATTACACTGTAAATCACCTGTATGATGCCAGTGAACAAATTGCAACCATAACCTTCAAAAATCCCACCTCAAATTGCAATGTTGTTACACGTCGTGGCAAGGTCACCATCAAGGCAGCTCCACAAGGCACCACCTCCGTCCCAAAGCAGTACAATCTTGTGGAACAATTAGACAAAACCCCTGCGCTTATATCCATCTTGGAGCTTTTGCGTCTGTCACCCTCTCATAAAACAATCTTGGATCAAGCACTCCAAGAGGCGTCAGTCCCTGCAAACCTGAACACGGACCAATTTCAAGCCATGGTTGGAAGTCTAAAGTCATCACCTTGTCTCACTTTTTCCGAAAGTGATAACTCTTCCTTCCAGCAGCCTCATAACGCCTCACTCCACATTGAAGGCTTTGTCAACCAACACAGG
The DNA here is from genome assembly GCF_030272615.1 of Cryptomeria japonica. NCBI lineage: Eukaryota > Viridiplantae > Streptophyta > Pinopsida > Cupressales > Cupressaceae > Cryptomeria > Cryptomeria japonica. Next base: position 763,475,747 of record NC_081408.1, read on the forward strand.
ATCAAGCGAGTCTTGATTGATAATGGAGCAGGCCTAAACATTTGCACACTACAGTTGGTCACAGCATTGGGCTATGCAGTAGAATCAGTGGATCCTCGCAAGAAGATCACCATCAAGGCCTATGATGATGCAGAGCGTTCATCCAAAGGAGCTGTGGTACTACCAATCCGAGTGGGCCCTGTGGTAAAGCACATCATCTGTCAGGTTCTGGACCTTCCTCTGCCATATAATCTATTATTAGGGAGACCTTGGATACATGCCATGCAAGCCGTTCCATCTACCTACCATCAATGTATCAAGTTCCCACATAACGGTGTAGAGATCACAATCCTGGGTGATGCAAATCCCTTTGCTTTTTGCCATAATATCAGCCATCAACTAGAGATTACTGTTCCTAATAATAGGGAAGCCATTTCCTCCACATCATATGTAAATCCCGCCTCTCTTGCCAGTTCAAACACCCCTATACCCAAGCAAGAAAAGCTTAAAATGAAAGTAGCAGAGGAAGGTCCTGGAGAATACAACTTGAGTCAGCTCTTTTGTGTGGGACAAATGCCCACTTCTCCAAGAACACATGGTAAACCACAGCAGTTACTCCAGCAACCACTAATCACGCCTGCATGTGCCTTAACGCCTTTCATCCTTGGAAAGAGTCAAGAGGAAGAGACACAAGATGAGGACCTAGCGGACTGGATCTACAAAGATCCCATCACCACTGACATACCGCGAGTTACACTTCCTACGGAACAATATGGCAAAGGCCTCCTTATTATGCAAAGAATGGGATATGATGGTCAGAGTGCTTTGGGATACTGCAAACAAGGACGACACGAACCGCTGCTACCAGAATTCAAGCCCAAAGGTAATACAGGCCTAGGTTTTGAAAAAGAGATTCTTCCTAAACTCAGATTCAAAGGAAAACCTAGCAAACCATTTTGCCCACCTACTGCAAAGAGGACACCTTTCATAATCAAAGCACCATCAAACACTATCCCCACTGCCCCATCGAGGCTCACAAACCCACCACAACCATCTACAATGCCAATCATCCCATCAAACGAACCAGTAATCCTATCAGCAACACCATTTGTAGCAGCAACTATATTGGAACCCGCAGCAGCATCTATGGCACCAGTAGTTCCAGCAGAAGCCACTGAGTCACCATTACCGATACTTCCAGTGACAAATCCATTAAACCCCATCACAATTCCTGCAGCACCGATCACTACAAGGATACATAAACCAATCACACTTGCCGTGTTTAACTCCAAAGACATCCCAGTATGGTATAGCAATCGGATGCTGGAGAGTGATTCAGAGACCGACTCACATGAGTGGGAATTCGATTCAGTGCAACTTAACACTTCAGATGAGGAAGACACATCACAACCTCCACCCCGCAAAGACATCCCTATTTACGGAGAAGCACAGATAAAGACCACTTGGGTACCTGAGCTGGAAACATCTTCCACAGACCCTACGTCTCATCCTACGCCTGATTCTGACAGGGAGAGCACCATCAACGACCTTCACCACACTGTCTTAACCCTCACTGATACATCTCCCGCACTTAACTTAATCGATGAAGTAATGCCCATTATCCACCCTGAACTCATCGAATGGAACCAACCAAATCCCCCATGTCTTGACCTCTTCCAAAACGATGAGGCTATCATTGACTTTTTGGAATTAAGGGATAATCTACCAAGCGGGGATCACAAAGCTGGATTCGCCATTGAACTTAATAGCGCAGCATACTTCGGGGCGGATGCCAAACCCTTCAGCTGCAAAAATATAACATTAAAACATGGATCTTCCAGTGAAAACCACACTGTGGCACTGTTTGATCCAACAAAAGTAAAAAGAAAGAGCGTATCCAACGGTGAAAACCTCTCTGAGGCACTTAAGGATGAAGGGTTTGACATTCTCCCTGCTAGTACACAACAGGAACGATCGACGATTCTCATTGAGGAGACTAAAGAATACAATGTGGGGACTCCTGAAAACCCTCATATCATACATCTGGCATCTCTTCTCACTCCAGAGGAACAACCTCAATTTATAGAGTTCTTCCAACAGCGTCAGATCAACTTTGCATGGTCATATGCAGACATGCCTGGGCTTGATCCTGATTTAGTCATGCATCATCTCATAGTAGCAAAAGGAGCCAAACCTGTCAAGCAGAAGCTTCGTAAGATGCATCCTCAGATTGCCGTGCTAGTCAAAACAGAACTCAAGAAACTCCTGGATGTTGGTTTCATTAGACCAATTGATTATGCAGAATGGATCTCCAATATTGTGCCAGTTGGCAAACCAAAAGGGGGCATCCGCATTTGTACAGACTTCAGAGATCTAAATAAGGCATGTCATAAGGATGACTTTCCCCTACCAAATATCGACATCATAGTGGATCTAACAGCAGGACATGCGATGCTTTCACTCATGGATGGATTTTCAGGATATAATCAAATAAAGATCGCACCAGAAGATCAACATAAGACAGCTTTCACATGTCCATGGGGCACATATTGCTGGAATGTAATGCCTTTTGGTCTAAAGAATGCAGGAGCGACCTATCAAAGAGCAATGACCACCATCTTCCATGACATGATGCATACTATAATGGAAGATTATGTGGATGATTTACTAGCAAAATCACTTACTAGAGAAGGACATCTTCACATCTTAGATAAAATCTTTGATAGACTGGAACAATACCATGTTCGACTCAACCCAAAGAAATGTGTCTTCGGAGTGACCTCCGGGAAGCTTCTAGGATACATTGTCTCAAGCAAAGGCATTGAGGTCGATCCAGCAAAGGTTAAAGCAATCATGGACATGCCACCTCCAAAGAATATCAGTCAGCTAAGAACACTACAAGGACGGCTTCAATCTATCCGCAGATTCATTGCACAATTGGCTGATAAGTGTCACCCATTCACACACCTGCTACACAAGAACATCCGCTTTCAGTGGGATGACAAATGCCAGCAAGCATTTCAGGCACTTAAAAACTATCTCATGAATCCACCATTGCTGATGCCACCAGATCCAAGTAGACCGTTGTTACTTTATATCTCAGCGACAAGTACAGCACTGGGTGTGCTACTGGCACAACATAATGCAGAAGGAAAAGAGTGTGCTATTTACTACATCTCTCGCACACTGGTGGGCTATGAACTCAATTACACACCTATTGAGCGAGCTTGCCTAGCAGTAATCTTGGCAGCCACTAAACTAAGGCACTATCTGTTAACACACAAGGTGCAACTCATTGCAAAGATTGATCCACTCAAGTATTTACTCAGCAAAGCAGCATTGACAGGCCGCTTGGCCAAATGGGTGATGATTCTAAGTGAATTTGACATTGAGTATGTGGACCGTAAAGCTATCAAAGGTCAAGTTATTGCAGATCAGTTGGCTGATGCACCTCTCATAGGCGATCATCCTCTCATTTCCAATTTTCCAGATGAAGAGATATTCATGATCACAGAAGCAAAACCATGGAAACTATATTTTGATGGTTCATACACTAGGCACGGCTCGGGGGCAGGCATTCTGTTTATCACACCTCAAGGTGATAGCATCCCGAAGTCTTACAGGCTCACATTTCCATGCACAAACAACATAGCAGAGTATGAGGCCTTGATCACGGGACTCAGGTTAGCCGTACAATGGAAATTACAAGAACTACAAGTATATGGCGATTCCCAACTAGTCATTCGACAAGCAACAGATGAATATCAGACCAAAGATGATAAACTCATGCCATATAAGAAAATGGTGGACAATCTAAAGGCATCATTTACTACTATCACTTTTGAGCAGATACCAAGAGATCAGAATCGAGCTGCTGATGCCATGGCTACCATCACATCTCTCCTAGATCTTCCACAAAATTCAACACGCTACGAGTTCTTGGTAGAACAGCTTTGGATCCCCGCTTATGATATCCCTGAATCTGAAATGATATGTCGCCTTGTTGGTTCTGAATCCCCATGGTACGGTGAGTTCTACACCTATCTTCGCGATCATACCCTTCCTCCCAACCAATCGAATAACCAACGAAAAACCTTCATTCGCCAAACTGCTCGATATACCATTATTGCCGAAATCTTATACCGACGTAGTCTTGATGGTACTCTCCTTCGATGTCTGGAACAAGATGAGATAACAAAGGTTTTGGAAGAGGTACATGAAGGAATTTGCGGGACTCATTCAAGTGGTCCGTCACTCGCCAAGAAACTCTTGCGAGCTGGATATTATTGGCCATCTATGGAAAAGGATTCCTACTACTTTGTCAGGAAATGCAAGAAATGTCAAGTTCATGGCGACCTGATACATGCACCAGCACAGGAACTACAACCAATCACAACACCATGGCCTTTTTGTCAATGGGGTCTTGACCTTGTGGGTAAAATCCATCCATCTTCATCCAATGGCCATAAATTCATTATTACCGCCACCGAATATTTCACCAAGTGGATCGAAGCTGTTCCACTTACCCAAGTCACCGGCAAGCAGATCGCCTCATTCATCCTCAATTACATCATCTGTCGGTATGGTGTGCCCATGTCCATTGTCACAGATAACGGTCTTCCTTTCAAAAATCAGGATGTCCGTGAACTTTGTGAGAAATTTCATATCCAACACCGCTTTTCCACTCCCTATTACCCACAAGGCAATGGTCAGGCCGAAGCATCCAATAAAAACATACTGAGGATCCTAAAGAAGACAGTCAATGATGCCGGTCGTGATTGGCATGTTCAATTGAATCCAGCATTATGGGCATATCGCACTAGCATTCGAACCCCTACAGGTGCAACTCCTTATTCATTGGTCTATGGTGCAGAAGCTATCTTGCCTATTGAGGTCGAGATACCATCATTAAGGGTTTCCTTGCACAATCTCATTGATGATGACACATACAGAGTCTCACGCCTTCAGGACTTAGAGTTACTTGATGAGAAGCGACAAGCTGCATACAATCACCTCAAAGCCTATCAGCAGCGCATGAGTAGAAGCTACAATCACCGAGTTAGATCTCGTACATTTGAGGTAGGTGATCTTGTTCTTCGAGAGAATCCTCGCAACCAACCAAACAGAGAACATCAAGGCAAGTTTGAATCAAATTGGCTAGGCCCATATGTTGTCACTGCTGTATTTGGGTCCGGGGCATATCAGTTGGCTACATCAGATGGAGAACCGCTCGCAGATCCAATCAACAACATGCACCTCAAACGGTTTTACACATAAGCTGTACAGAGCATCAGGCTCCCCTGCCTATCAGAAAATACCAAAAAAACATTCAGAAAAATGTCCTGAAGAAAATATAAAAACATTCAAAAAAGTAAAGAAAAATCGTGCATCCAAACGGTGAACAACCACTCCGGTGGCACCTTGGGTAAGAACGATGGTGAAAACCTGGCAAACAGGCGCCACTCGTAAAGGCTATGGCTCCATTATCTTTCAGACTTGTGGCGATCACATCTACTTCATACATACATCCATCCATCCATCAACCATGGCTTGTTATTCCTCTGCAATTATGATAGTACTCCATACATCTTGCATCCCACTTTTTCATAGTCATGTCTAAAACTGGGGGCAATGCCTTTAACCTATTGATGGAAGTGGATTCTACATTGTCTTATGATTCATTAAGTTCTTCATTCAAACAATCATCAAAAATCCAAAAACATTCAAAAATATCTCGCAAAAATACCAAAAACATTCAAAATAATTCAAAATCCAAAAACATCGACAAAACCATTGAAAAATCACACAAAAATATGGCAACACCTTGTACATACTCATCCATGCAGATACCAAAACAAACATTGCGACAAACTACTCACACAATGACCATTTACCAAACAACCACACAATCCACATCAACAATCCAAAACTGTCTTTAAAACAAGGATGCATCCTTCCTTACCAAAACAAAGACAAGATGATGTTTTCTTTGACAAGAAAATTCTGTTAGGCTGTCAAATACTTGGTTGATTTGTGAGTAATTCATTTGTTTATCTGTATCGGGATCTTTCAGCATTGTTTTGTATCGTTTGCGCATTATTTCCGATGAAGTTTTGGGGCATGTACTAATGGTGTCTACGTGGGAAGTTCACTAAGCTACGTAATCTTATGCCAAATACAGTCATAGATCATTACGGCTTGCTGACTACAGCGTATACCTCGACCATATGAGCATGAACCATTACCAAGGATCCATATTCTTTATTCTTTATGTATATATTGTTTGTTTATAGGTACAATGCTCATTCTTTGGTTCCTCCTCATCCAATTTGGATAAAGGTTTTTATCTCTTATTACGGTATGCACTTGTCTCAGGATATGATCAGCCTAAGATCAAGGAGGACGATCCAAGTCATGCATGAATGGAGATAATCCTTGTCTGTTCCGCAAGCAATACTCAGGTCAACTTGATCCATTATATCAAGTTGCTTGTATTAACTTGCTATATAAAAATCCATGTAAGAAATACTCTGGTCATCTTGAATCTTTATGTCAAGTTGCTTGTATTTTCTTACAACATTTTAAAGCTCAATGATGAAAAATAGAGCACCATGGATCGTCATTCCATCTCATTTGTATATATTGCATTTCGTTGCATTCCACCCATCCATACATTCATAATAGCTGCATATCATGCATACGTAGTCATAATAATGCATACTCTATTTTACTCATATTCTTCCATAGGACTCGATCCTAGTCCTCCATATCTTCTATCTAACATCAAATCCCCCCTCACCCTCCCTATCTTGATCATCAACATCATCCTAATCCCTTCATCGCTTCCCATCCTCACTCATCCACAAAATTAAGCTAGTTACTCTGTCTACACAGATACATCGACTCCCACACACCTAGACTATCAACAGATACTCTGATCAAGTATCTTCGGGTCTCAACAGTCAGGCATTTATCACAATGACCTAGTCTCAACGGGGTTGCCATGATTCCCCACAACCATCCATCACACGCACATACTATCAATTGATTAGCCAATCAACCACAATCCAACGGACAATTACATCAATTGTCTACGTCTCAACGAGTATTTTGCTTCATATACCTTGACTTCATCGGGCAATTACATCAATTGTCTAAGTCACATCAGGTCACTTTGATTCACTTACTCAGACTTTATCATGTCCAAGCGACCAACTGACATCAACTGTCACGCTTTGACTTGACCGGGGCAATTAAACCGATTGCACCAGATTGTCCAACCAATTTTGATCAATTGTATAGCATCAATCAAAACCCCACACTACATCTGCTATGTATCTCTTGCATGACCTCAGGGTACCCACTGGCTTGTTGTTTCTTCATATTCACTCCATTTTCTCCCATTCTTTCATCATTAGTTCTAATTTCTTCTATTCTACCTCCCCTCCACTTTGCATTCTTTTTCGAGAGATCGCCCGATTTTTCAAAACAAAATTTGGCCCATCTCTCGAGGGGGCATACCACCCATTAAATTTACATTTTATGGGGCATTTCTTCACACCTATTTTTCTTTCTTTGAAACGACGCGATAAACCGCACCGTCTCAAAGAGGGGCAAATGTAGTCACATAAATCTGTCCACTTAATTAAATGAATACTTAGTATTTATTTGATTATTTAACCATCAATTAATAATTAATTAAATTAATATTTAATTAATTCATCTTAACCCTATTCTCCTATTAATTAAATAAATTATTCAATTTATTTGATTTAATTCACTTAACCAAATTCAGACCATTAATTAAATAAATAAATCATATTTATTTAATTAAATCTTCTCTCACATTTAAATAAATTAATATTTATTTAAATCCCCCAAAATCCCACCTCTCACATTTAAATAAATAAATCATTTATTTAAATCACCTTTATCCTCCACCCACTTGTATTTGCCTACAAAAGCAAGTTGCACAATTATTTTAAATAAATAATTTATTTAAATCACCTTTATCCTCCACCCACTTGTATTTTCCTACAAAAGCAAGTTGCACAACTATTTTAAATAAATTATTTATTTAAAATCCTATTTATCCTCACCCACTTGAAACCTTTAATGGTTTCCCTTAAAGTATTCAAACTTGATGGCTTTAAAGTCTTCAAACTTGATGGCTTCCTTCTATAGTCTTCTTAAGACTTTAATGGTTTTCCTTAAAGTCTTCAAGCCTTTAATGGTTTCCCTCAAAGTCTTCAAGCATTTTAAATGCTTTATCTTCTTTTTCTCATTTAAATAAATTAATATTTATTTAAATATTTATCCAAATTCAACTTACACCATTTAATTGAAATAAATGATTTTATTTTAATTGAAAATACCAAAATTTCTCCCACTTGCATTTTCCTACAAAATCCACTTGTATGCCTAAACCCCTTCTAGATTCTTCTAAACCCTTCCTAATTAGCCTAATCCATCTCCTAAATATTGTCACATTCCTAAGCAAATTGGAGTCACTTCTCAAAGACTCCAAAGTCTTTGAAAAGCAATTAATGCTTTGTGTGTTCAACAAATTAACCCTCAAAGTCTTGGATAACCTTTGAAAGCTTCCAACCTTCAACCACTAAATGGCTCAAAGTCTTTGATAACCATTGAAGGCTTTCAACCCTCAACCACTTAATCCCCAAAGTCTCCAATAACCATTAATGGTTACCTCAAACCCTCCCACATGGTTAAAACATTTGTTTTGACTCAACCTCTACCCAACCCAAAGGTCTCATCAAGCCTTTAATGCTTTGACCATGATTATCTCTTAAACATTTGCACAAAGGTTTATCCTTGGATTAACTCTTAATCCAATGGGTAATCTTAATTTAGACTTGACCCTTACCTTCTAGATAACCATGAGGTCTTCTCAGGCCTTTAATGCCTCCAACCTCTTCTCTCAACCCAATCCTATGTTGACACTTGTCACCATTTTATTGGTGCCAATTGTGCACATGGATCCCCAACTTTCAATCCTAACCCTTGTTAAGATTGCTCAATCTTAACCCTTCATTTCTCCATTTCTTCTATAAATAGAACCCTTCTCCTCAAGCAAAAGGAGAAGCATTTTAGAGTATTGTTGTTATACTGGCATTAGCATAGAGCTTTTTCATAGCATCACTATCTACTCTAGCATAGTATTTAGCTTTTCATTTCATATTTGAAGCTTAGTATTAAATCTCAATCCTCCATAAGCATCCATAGTGCAAAAAGCTGCTGAGAGCTACACTCATTTGGGACTTGGAGAGGAGAGGAACAAGGGAGGAGCAACTATGAGCATCTTGATTAGCTATTTCATTCTATGTTTATATGCTTTCTATTTCATGCTTAATATCTCTCTTGATATGCCTGTTTAGGATAATCTTTTGTTGCTAACACTAACGTTTGTTTCTTGTGCTCTTGTGTGTGTTGCCATCAAACAGATTTTCTAATCCTTTATGCAGAGCATCATTTGGTGAACCTGACGTGAATCGAACACGCAAAAAAGAGCAACTTTTTTTTTTTTTAACCAATAACATGTTTGAATGTTGAAAATGTCACACAGGTTGCGATTTTGACACTGTTTTGGTGCGTTTGGCATTATTTTGGCGCTATTCCCCCTGTTTCAGTGCTTTTCCCTTCTCTGTCTTTCCCTTTCTTTTAATACGTTTGTCTGTAGCAGAAATAAAGGAACATTTGACAACCTACAATTCTAAATTTCTTGTCAAACAGAGAGCCTTAAAATTGATGAATGGGCTATACATTGACGTAGAAAAGGAGACAAAAGAAAAATGGCAGGAAATATTCAAAATCAAGGATGTCGGTGAGCAATCTACAGTTGAAATTGTCGATGTCACCAAGCACAATCTTAATGTCACCGAGCAAGGTCTTGATGCTACCGAGCAAGACCCGACTGACACTATTCAAATTGATGAAGATGTCATGGATGCAGAAGCACCGGAGCAGGAAATGATAGAAGGCACTACATATGCAAAACTTGTATCTAGTGAATCCGTTTTAGAACAAGTTCGGCCTTATCCACTGATCACTCAACCTGTCTCTACCGAAGCTCCTCAGGATACAACACAAGGCACCGAAGGTCACCAGTCTGAAGTAGCAGAAGGTACAACTCAAGAAAAGACCTCTCAAGCACCGTCAAGCACTGAAAATGTTGCAGCTGAGACACCAAAGGACACCACAATGGCTACAAGAATCGACCATAGTGTTTCCTCTACCGAGCAACCTACCGAGGGTTAGCAAGCCTCACAAGCTATTGTCTTAGTTCAACTGACCAAAGGTAAAGAGAAGAAGGTGAAAAAGCATAGTTTCAAAGTTGATTTGACTAAACCGATAGTGTTGCCCAATGTGGATATCTCAAAATTAAAGGGGCAAGCACTTATTGATTTCGGTGAACTATGCAAAGCAAAGGCCGAACAAGAAAAATAGATGGCCATTCAAAAGAAGAATAAAGTACTTCAAAAGGTAAAGACACTACTAACCGATATGCTACCTACAGCTACAGTGTCAACCGATGCAGCCATCCACATTCAACTGGATGAACTCCTTAATCAAATAGAAACATCTGGAGTTGATGCATTTGAGTACTTGTGCAAGCTAAAAGACAAACACCTTATTGCAAAAATGATAGAAGAAGTACAAAAAGCTCTAACTATTGGTAAAGTCAAGCTTGTCAAATTCATTGCTGAGTTGTCCCCTCAACTCAAGCATATTCTTTATTTATTTCAAAAACTTTGCACATTTTCCATATTCATTAAAGATATCAAGAATAAAACTGATGCAATTGAGAAAGAGATCACCGATCTCTCAAATAAGTTGACCATAGAGCCAAATTCAGTTCAAAAATTTTATACCAAGCTTCAACAGCTCATGGCTCAACAGTTAGAACTAAGAAATGAAGAACATAAGATCAAGATGGATATAATGACACTCCAGACATTATTTCTTCCTCATCTTTCATCAGTTCAAGAACAGATTAACCGAGCTACACACCTATCTACTACACGAGAGGGAAGCACTCTTGATGGCTTAATATCACTATTGGTTGATATTCAAGCACAAAATTCTTTAATGGAAAGTGTAAAGGATGCACTCTCTGTCGCACTCACCGACGCTCGGAAGAAGTATAAATCTATTTTTGATCAGCTCCCACCCCCAGATGGAAATTAAGTTTTTAATGTTTGTCAAAAAGGGGGAGTAATACAATCTATTGAGTGATACTATATTTGGGGAGATACAGTTTTTGTGATACAGTTTTGATACAGTATTCGGAGTATTGTATACAAGGGGAGTATAGTGAGCAGAGTATGCAGAGTATTCAAGGACAGTAAGCATAGCACACAAGCACAAAATCGAGCATGCACAAATCAGAGTTATGTACAGTATAATGATAAGGGGAGTATATCTGAATATACTATTTCATTGACTATTGTATTTACTGTTAGGTATAGTCATTTTGCAAAGTATATAGATTTTTGAGTTATGACTTTGAGAGTAGTTTTTGGTCAAACATCTCAACTAATGTCAAAAGGGGAGATTGTTACTACTTATCAAATTGCCATTAGTTTTTATATTCAAAGTCATACAATATAATCTAGTCGGTTAACACTACCAAATCATGCAGTCGGTACACATAGAGAAGTCGGTATGCACAGTCTAGTCGGATACAGAGGAAAGCAGTCATAGGACACAGTATACACCGAGTTGTCTACCGAGTATCTTTTTATGACTACCGAGTAGAAAAGATTACACACCGAGTTAATATACATCGAGTGAAATGTGTTACCAGATACATTGAACCTAGACATGCATATAAAAATGTGTTACAAGATCGAGGCACATCTAACCGTTATTACATTGGAAATTGCACTAGAAGATTGTGTATGATTACGAGGACAATCTAACCAATGAAATATTTTGTTTAGTTATTCATTCAAGGAATATTGTTTGTAAGATCGAAGCAATGAATTGGATCACTATCTTAAGGGATCTAGTTATACAACATTAGTTAAGGGTATATGCATGTGTGTGTAAGAAGACTGTTACAGAGACACAGAGGTCACCGAGAAGGTTTTCAGAGAATAGTCAAAGAATAGAGTAAACAGAAGGGTTTACCGAGTTACTATATGGGCTACTGAGGTATGCTATAAGCAAGGTAATCTACTTTGACCACATAGAATCTGCTATAACATTTCAGATGTAAAGTTGTAGACATTTGTAATGATTTTATTGTAATATTGTGAAGTTGAAAGAGAAACCTTTAACAGGGTAAAAGACTCTAATCAAGTCTATAAATTATAAAGCCTCTAACCAGGTGCAGCATTCAGAATAAATGTTGTAAAATCCTTTAGCAAGGTAGATCTAATAGATCTTGTTACTCCTAATAGGGTAAGCTATCAGAAATAACTAAACTGTAGCTCTAACCGAGCATTCTTTATTATTGCAGTAGTGAAGTTGTGGGTGCCATCCCCACCGCAGTTTTTCTCTCTAACCAAGAGTTTCTGCGTAACCAAAATATATGTGTTATGGAGTGAATTGTTGGGAAAAATGGTGTCTCAACCTTGCATTTATGTGAGGTTACTATTTATAGTAAGTTTTCATTTGAGCACAAAATGGTGCGAAACTCTCCCTGAAGCTTTTGGTTGGCTAGATAAGCATTCCGGTAAAGTTTCGTCGCAAGATCACAGCTAGTTTTGAAGATATTAAAGTTTTCGTCTTGGAGGGGTGCAATAAAATATTTAAACTTAATTTTGGGGACTTTAGAGGCTCCGAAATGCCTTGAAAAGTGGTCGTAACCGGTGAAGCGGGTTTCGAGGTGATAGAGCACTTCGCGAGCTTTCCGGCGCTTCAAACGGTTCGTCAATCGAACACCCGGTTCTCAAGTTATGGCCTCCGGAAGTTTGTACTCCTGAACTAGGAAAAATAATTTGTATCGAATACATAAATGAGCGGTAAAAGGGAGCGACATGTGTTGATGTGTGCTTTAACATGTCATAGGGAATCTAGAAGGGAGATAAGGTCGGCTACACTTTATTGGGTGGTTTTAGCCCATGGTTTTGTAATACCGTTTGATGGTTTCTTGTATTGTATCTCCTATTTATGAGGTGTGTGAGATAGAGGTTGTGTGTAAGAGTCCTATGGCTATTGAGTTGCCTCTGAATCTCTAATTAACGGTACTCCTGTGAAGAGCTTGCTCTGCAAGTATTTTGTAATCTGTTTTTGATTGCTGAATAAAATATTGAGCTGCTTTTGGAGGGTGGGGTTTTTCTCCCGAAAGGGTTTTCCCCACGTAAATCATTGTGTTGTGGTATGAATGCTATTATATCTATTTTTATTTTCTGTAACTGTTGTAATGATCTGAAAAAGTTTTGCATTACCCTCCTCTCAAGGTTAGTGTAGGAAGTTGTTTCCGCTACTTAACTTCCTTACAAGTGGTATCAGAGCCTGATCACCTTTGGTTTCAATTGTGGGCAGTTGGGTTTTTTGAACTAATCTAGATTTGAGTGGGAGCTTGTGCAGAAGACACTTTTTGATCTTGTTGCAGGAATATTCAGATGGCGAGTTCGTCAGGGAGAATAGAGGTGGAGAAATTTAACGGAAGTAATTTTGAGATGTGGAAGCTGAAGATGGAAGATCTACTAATAGATCGAGATCTTTGGGATGCTATTGATGCGAATGTCCAAAGGCCCTCAGATCCTACTGCGGCAGCTCAGTATGATGTTATGGACCGAAAAGCTAAGGGTCTAATCAGACTGTGCCTGACAGACTCTGTTCTAATCAATGTCCATGAAGAGAACTCTGCAAAGAAGCTATGGACTAAGCTTGGTGAGATGTATCAAGTAAAATCTTTATTAAATAAAATTTTCTTAAGAAAGAAATTGTATTCCTTGAAGATGGAAGAGGGTGGACGAATTGCAGACCACCTGGAAGCATTCAATATGTTGGTGGCTCAATTAGTATCTGTCGGTGTTAAGATGGACGAGGAGGAGAAATGTCAGATCTTGCTTTGCTCTTTGCCTGATTCGTGGGATTCTCTTGTTATGGCTATCGGTAGTACTTCTGTTGTTTTGAAATCTGAAGACGTGGTGGGTGCCCTACTCGGTGAAGAGATGCGAAGGAAGGTATCCATCAGTTCAAAAGAAGCCCTAACCGTTCGTGGAAGACCTAGGGAGAAAGGCAAGAAGAATGAGAAGCGCGGCAAATCCAAATCCAAAGGGAGATCGAAATCTCCTGGAAAGTCCAAAGTCATTTGCTGGAATTGCGGTAAACCGGGTCACATCCGTAAGGACTGCAAAGAAGAAAAGAAGAAGAAGAAAAAGAAAAGGTTCGATTCTGATTCTAAGTCCGACAAGGAAGATGGCGATGCATTTATTGCGGCTTTGGTGACTCATACAGGTAATGATGCCTGGCTAATTGACTCAGGTGCATCTTTTCATATGACTTCCAATAGAGATTGGTTTTCTGAATATGAAGGATTTAATGGAGGTAAGGTGTACTTGGGTGATGATTCACCTCTAGACATTGTTGGTCGAGGTAAAGTTAGAATCAGGTTTTTTGATGGTAGAATAAAAAGGATTAATGGTGTGCTACATATCCCTGGATTAAAATGAAACCTGTTATCTGTGAGCAAACTGATAGATGCGGGTGTGCAGGTAGTCTTTTCTGAAACAGGATGTAAGATGATTAAGGGTGCTATGGTAGTTGCTAGAGGTGTTAGGTTTGGCACTTTGTATAAGCTTGAAGCATACACTGTTGAGTGTAATAGCACTTCTGTAAAAAGTAAATCTGTGGATACTTCACTGGAAGATTTGAAGGTTTCACCTTCAGTAGATGGAAATGGTTTTTGGGTACCTAAGGGTGCTCTTTTGTCTGAAGCAAAGTTACCTGCAGAGAAGACTATGTTATGGCACCAGAGACTTGGCCACATTGGAGAAAAGGGTCTAAGGACCTTGAAAAATAAAAATCTTGTTGAAGGTTTGAATGATTGTAATCTTGACTTTGATTTCTGTGAGCATTGCATTTATGGAAAACAAAACCGCGTTCAGTTTTACTCGAGTTCTCATAAAACTTGTGGTGTTTTGGATCTTATCCATTCTGATGTGTTTGGTCCAGTAGATGTCTCTTCGATTGGAAAATCCACATATTATGTTTCATTTATTGATGATTTTAGTAGAAGGAAATGGGTATATTTTCTAAAGAGTAAATCTGAAGTTTTTAGTCGTTTTAAAGAATTTAAAGCAATGGTTGTGTTGCAGACTGGAAAGAAAATAAAATGTTTGAGAACTGATAATGGCGGTGAGTTTTGCTCTAATGATTTTGATAGATTCTGTAAAGACTGTGGAATTAACAGGCAGAAGACAACTCCGTATTCTCCACAGCAAAATGGAGTTGCAGAAAGAATGAACATGACACTAATGGAGAAGGCTAGGAGTATGTTGAGTGGTGTTGGTCTCGAACAAAAGTTTTGGGCTGAAGCTGTTGCCACTGCTTGCTACCTGATTAACAGGTCTCCTACATCAGCTCTTGTTGATAAAACGCCTATGGAAGCATGGTCAGGTCACAAGCCTTCACTGAGATATCTTAGAGTATTTGGTTGTGAGGCATATGCACATGTGCCAAAGGAGAAGCGAACAAAGTTGGAGAACAAGGCTGTGAAATGTATCTTCATTGGGTATAGTTATGGTGTGAAAGGATACAAGCTTTGGGACCCTGTTGCACAAAAGGTAATTCATAGTAGAAGTGTTATTTTTAGAGAAATTAAGTCTCCTTCTGTTACATTGCAGCCAGAACAGACTAAAAAAGAAGATGTGATTCAACTTCCTTCTACACCTGAAAGAGTTGAATCGAGACCCCTAGATAGGCAAGAATTTGAGGAGAGCTCATCTAGCTCTGAATCTTCAGAAGAGGAGGAAGAACCTCCAACTCAGCTTGTTCGAAGGTCTACAAGACATAGACAACCACCTAAAAGGTATTCACCTGATGATTGGAGATGTATTTTTGCTCTGAATACTAGTGTGGATGAATCGAAATCTGTAGAAGAGGCATTAGGTATGAATGATGCAGAATCCTGGAAGATTGCTATGGAGGAAGAAATGGCAGCTTTGAAAAAGAATGATACATGGGATCTTGTACCATTGCCTGAAGGACGAAAACATGTTGGTTGTAAATGGGTGTTCAAGAAAAAGATTGGTTCAGATGGAAGCATTGAGAAGTATAAAGCAAGGTTGGTTGCAAAAGGCTACTCTCAGGTTGAGGGTGTTGGTTACGGTGAGATATTTTCTCCTGTTGCAAAAATGACGTCCATTAGATTTTTGCTTTCTATTGCTACTGCTTATGATTTAGAGGTTGAGCAAATGGATGTGAAAACTGCATTCCTTCATGGTGATTTGGAGGAAGATATTTATATGACACAGCCAGAGCACTATGTGATGAAAAGCAAAAGTAATTTGGTCTGTAAATTGAAGAAATCTTTGTATGGCCTCAAACAAAGTCCTAGGATGTGGTACCAGATATTCGATACATATGTGTTGAGTTTGGGATTTGAACATTCTAAATCAGATCACTGTGTTTATTATAAATCTTATGGTGATCATTTCTTATTCATTGCATTGTATGTTGATGATATGTTATTCATTGGTAAAGGGAAAGGTTTGATTTCAGAACTGAAGTCTCAGCTCGCTGCTAAATTTGAAATGAAAGATCTTGGTGCAGCAAAGCACATTCTTGGGATGGAAATTAGAAGAGATAGGGTGAACAGAAAGCTATGGCTAGGCCAGAGTAAGTATGTGAATTCAGTGTTACAGAGGCTCAACATGCAGAATTGTAAACCATTGAGTGTTCCTTTTACAGTTCGAATGAAACTATCTATTTCAGATTGTCCTACATCCCCATTGGAGATGGAAGATATGAGCAGAGTGCCTTACTAGAGTGCGGTTGGAAGCTTGATGTATGCTATGGTCTGTACTAGACCAGACATTGCCCAAGCAGTGGGAGTACTTTCTAGATATATGTCTAATCTTGGTAGAGTTCATTGGGATGCAGTCAAAAGAGTCTTCAGATATTTGAAGGGTACTTCAGAGTATTCTTTGTGTTATCATGGTAATTCAGTTGGAGACATGACTTCCCTTGATATCCATGGTTATGTGGATTCCGATTGGGCAGGTGATATTGATAGCGGAAGATCCACCAGTGCTTATGTGTTTACTTTGTTTGGTGGTGCAATTAGTTGGATGAGTAAACGACAGGCTGTGGTTGCTTTATCCACTACTGAAGCAGAGTATATGGCAGCTACTCATGCTTGTAAAGAGGCCATTTGGCTTAAGAGACTGTGTTCGGATATTGGAATAAAACAAGGTACAGTGACAGTTTACTGTGACAGTCAGAGTGCAATTAGCCTAGCTAAGAACCCGACATTTCATGCCCGGACCAAACATATTGATGTTCAGTATCATTTTGTTAGAGATATGGTCGAAGATGGTAGGGTGAAGCTGGTTAAGGTAGAAACTTTGATGAATGTTGCAGATGCTTTAACTAAGGCTGTGAGCACAGAGAAGTTCAGATGGTGTTCAGAGTCTATGGGCCTTATGGCCCCTAGCAATTGATTCATTGTGTTGACATTCCCTTCCGCTCATGCAAGGTGTTCGACAAGTGGGAGATTTGTTGGGAAAAATGGTGTCTCAACCTTGCATTTATGTGAGGTTACTATTTATAGTAAGTTTTCATTTGAGCACGAAATGGTACGAAACTCTCCCTGAAGCTTCTGGTTGGCTAGATAAGCATTCCGGTAAAGTTTCGTCGCAAGGTCACAGCTAGTTTTGAAGATATTAAAGCTTTCGTCTTGAAGGGGTGCAATAAAATATTTAAACTTAATTTTGGGGACTTTAGAGGCTCCGAAACGCCCTGAAAAGTGGTCATAACCGGTGAAGCGGGTTACGAGGTGATAGAGCACTTCGCGAGCTTTCCGGCGCTTCAAACGATTCGTCAATCGGACACCCGGTTCTCAAGTTATGGCCTCCGGAAGTTTGTACTCTTGAAATAGGAAAAATAATTTGTATCGAATACATAAATGAGCGGTAAAAGGGAGCGACATGTGTTGATGTGTTCTTTAACATGTCATAGGAAATCTAGAAGGGAGATAAGGTCGGCTACACTTTATTGGGTTGTTTTAGCCCATGGTTTTGTAATACCGTTTGATGGTTTCTTGTATTGTATCTCCTATTTATGAGGTGTGTGAGATAGAGGTTGTCTGTAAGAGTCCTATGGCTATTGAGTTGCCTCTGAATCTCTGATTAACGGTACTCCTGTGAAGAGCTTGCTCTGCAAGTATTTTGTAATCTGTTTTTGATTGCTGAATAAAATATTGAACTGCTTTTGGAGGGTGGGGTTTTTCTCCCGAAAGGGTTTTCCCCACGTAAATCATTGTGTTGTGGTATGAATGCTATTATATCTATTTTTATTTTCTGTAACTGTTGTAATGATTTGAAAAATTTTTGCATTACCCTCCTCTCAAGGTTAGTGTAGGAAGTTGTTTTCGCTACTTAACTTCCTTACAAGTGGTATCAGAGCCTGATCACCTTTGGTTTCAATTATGGGCAGTTGGATTTTTTGAACTAATCCAGATTTGAGTGGGAGCTTGTGCAGAAGACACTTTTTGATCTTGTTGCAGGAATATTCAGATGGCGAGTTCGTCAGGGAGAATAGAGGTGGAGAAATTTAACGGAAGTAATTTTGAGATGTGGAAGCTGAAGATGGAAGATCTACTAATAGATCGAGATCTTTAGGATGCTATTGATGCGAATGTCCAAAGGCCCTCAGATCCTACTGCGGCAGCTCAGTCTGATGTTATGGACTGAAAAGCTAAGGGTCTAATCAGACTGTGCCTGGCAGACTCTGTTCTAATCAATGTCCATGAAGAGAACTCTGCAAAGAAGCTATGGACTAAGCTTGGTGAGATGTATCAAGTGAAATCTTTATTAAATCAAATTTTCTTAAGAAAGAAATTGTATTCCTTGAAGATGGAAGAGGGTGGACGAATTGCAGACCAGCTGGAAGCATTCAATATGTTGGTGGCTCAATTAGTATCTGTCGGTGTTAAGATGGACGAGGAGAAGAAATGTCAGATCTTGCTTTGCTCTTTGCCTGATTCGTGGGATTCTCTTGTTATGGCTATCGGTAGTACTTCTGTTGTTTTGAAATCTGAAGACGTGGTGGGTGCCCTACTCGGTGAAGAGATGCGAAGGAAGGTATCCATCAGTTCAAAAGAAGCCCTAACCGTTCGTGGAAGACCTAGGGAAAAAGGCAAGAAGAATGAGAAGCACGGCAAATCCAAATCCAAAGGGAGATCGAAATCTCCTAGAAAGTCCAAAGTCATTTGCTGGAATTGCGGTAAACCGGGTCACATCCGTAAGGACTGCAAAGAAGAAAAGAAGAAGAAGAAAAAGAAAAGGTTCGATTCTGATTCTGAGTCCGACAAGGAAGATGGCGATGCATTTATTGCGGCTTTCGTGACTCATACAGGTAATGATGCCTGGCTAATTGACTCAGGTGCATCTTTTCATATGACTTCCAATAGAGATTGGTTTTCTGAATATGAAGGATTTAATGGAGGTAAGGTGTACTTGGGTGATGATTCACCTCTAGACATTGTTGGTCGAGGTAAAGTTAGAAACAGATTTTCTGATGGTAGAATAAAAAGGATTAATGGTGTGCTGCATATCCCTCGATTAAAATGAAACCTGTTATCTGTGAGCAAACTGATAGATGCGGGTGTGCAGGTAGTCTTTTCTGAAACAGGATGTAAGATGATTAAGGGTGCTATGGTAGTTGCTAGAGGTGTCAGGTTTGACACTTTGTATAAGCTTGAAGCATACACTGTTGAGTGTAATAGCACTTCTGTAAAAAGTAAATCTGTGGATACTTCACTGGAAGATTTGAAGGTTTCACCTTCAGTAGATGGAAATGGTTTTTGGGTACCTAAGGGTGCTCTTTTGTCTGAAGCAAAGTTACCTGCAGAGAAGACTATGTTATGGCACCAAAGACTTGGCCACATCGGAGAAAAGGGTCTAAGGACCTTGAAAAATAAAAATCTTGTTGAAGGTTTGAATGATTGTAATCTTGACTTTGATTTCTGTGAGCATTGCATTTATGGAAAACAAAACCGCGTTCAGTTTTACTCGAGTTCTCATAAAACTTGTGGTGTTTTGGATCTTATCCATTCTGATGTGTTTGGTCCAGAAGATGTCTCTTCGATTGGAAAATCCACATATTATGTTTCATTTATTGATGATTTTAGTAGAAGGACATGGGCATATTTTCTAAAGAGTAAATCTGAAGTTTTTAGTCGTTTTAAAGAATTTAAAGCAATGGTTGAGTTGCAGACTGGAAAGAAAATAAAATGTTTGAGAACTGATAATGGCGGTGAGTTTTGCTCTAATGATTTTGATAGATTCTGTAAAGACTGTGGAATTAACAGGCAGAAGACAACTCCGTATTCTCCACAGCATAATGGAATTGCAGAAAGAATGAACATGACACTGATGGAGAAGGCTAGGAGTATGTTGAGTGGTGTTGGTCTCGAACAAAAGTTTTGGGCTGAAGCTGTTGCCACTGCTTGCTACCTGATTAACAGGTCTCCTACATCAGCTCTTGTTGATAAAACGCCTATGGAAGCATGGTCAGGTCACAAGCCTTCATTGAGACATCTTAGAGTTTTTGGTTGCGAGGCATATGCACATGTGCCAAAGGAGAAGCGAACAAAGTTGGAGAACAAGGCTGTGAAATGTATCTTCATTGGGTATAGTTATGGTGTTAAAGGATACAAGCTTTGGGACCCTGTTGCACAAAAGGTAATTCATAGTAGAAGTGTTATTTTTAGAGAAATTAAGTCTCCTTCTGTTACATTGCAGCTAGAACAGACTAAAAAAGAAGATGTGATTCAACTTCCTTCTACACCTGAAAGAGTTGAATCGAGACCCCTAGATAGACAAGAATTTGAGGAGAGCTCATCTAGCTCTGAATCTTCAGAAGAGGAGGAAGAACCTCCAACTCAGCTTGTTCGAAGGTCTACAAGACATAGACAACCACCTAAAAGGTATTCACCTGATGATTGGAGATGTATTTTTGCTCTGAATACTAGTGTGGATGAACTGAAATCTGTAGAAGAGGCATTCGGTATGAATGATGCAGAATCCTGGAAGATTGCTATGGAGGAAGAAATGACAGCTTTGAAAAAGAATGATACAAGGGATCTTGTACCATTGCCTGAAGGAGGAAAACCTGTTGGTTGTAAATGGGTGTTCATGAAAAAGATTGGTTCAGATGGAAGCATTGAGAAGTATAAAGCAAGGTTGGTTGCAAAAGGCTACTCTCAGGTTGAGGGTGTTGATTACGGTGAGATATTTTCTCCTGTTGCAAAAATGACATCCATTAGATTTTTGCTTTCTATTGCTACTGCTTATGATTTAGAGGTTGAGCAAATGCATGTGAAAACTGCTTTCCTTCATGGTGATTTGGAGGAAGATATTTATATGACACAGCCAGAGCACTATGTGATGAAAGGCAAAAGTAATTTGGTCTGTAAATTGAAGAAATCTTTGTATGGCCTCAAACAAAGTCCTAGGATGTGGTACCAAAAATTCGATACATATGTGTTGAGTTTGGGATTTGAACGTTCTAAATCAGATCACTGTGTTTATTATAAATCTTATGGTGATCATTTCTTATTCATTGCATTGTATGTTGATGATATGTTATTCATTGGTAAAGGGAAAGGTATGATTTCAGAACTGAAGTCTCAGCTCGCTGCTAAATTTGAAATGAAAGATCTTGGTGCAGCAAAGCACATTCTTGGGATGGAAATTAGAAGAGATAGGGTGAACAGAAAGCTATGGCTAGGCTAGAGTAAGTATGTGAATTCAGTGTTACACAGGCTCAACATGCAGAATTTTAGACCATTGAGTGTTCCTTTTACAGTTGGAATGAAACTATCTATTTCAGATTGTCCTACATCCCCATTGGAGATGGAAGATATGAGCAGAGTGCCTTACCAGAGTGCGGTTGGAAGCTTGATGTATGCTATGGTCTGTACTAGACCAGACATTGCCCAAGGAGTGGGAGTACTTTCTAGATATATGTCTAATCCTGGTAGAGTTCATTGGGATGCAGTCAAAAGAGTCTTCAGATATTTGAAGGGTACTTCAGAGTATTCTTTGTGTTATCATGGTAATTCAGTTGGAGACATAACTTCCCTTGATATCCATGGTTATGTGGATTCCGATTGGGCAGGTGATATTGATAGCGGAAGATCCACCAGTGCTTATGTGTTTACTTTGTTTGGTGGTGCAATTAGTTGGATGAGTAAACGACAGGCTGTGGTTGCTTTATCCACTACTGAAGCAGAGTATATGGCAGCTACTCATGCTTGTAAAGAGGCCATTTGGCTTAAGAGACTGTGTTCGGATATTGGAATAAAACAAGGTACAGTGACAGTTTACTGTGACAGTCAGAGTGCAATTAGCCTAGCTAAGAACCCGACATTTCATGCCCGGACCAAACATATTGATGTTCAGTATCATTTTGTTAGAGATATGGTCGAAGATGGTAGGGTGAAGCTGGTTAAGGTGGAAACTTTGATGAATGTTGCGGATGCTTTAACTAAGGCTGTGAGCACAGAGAAGTTCAGATGGTGTTTAGAGTCTATGGGCCTTATGGCCCCTAGCAATTGATTCATTATGTTGACATTCCCTTCCGCTCATGCAAGGTGTTCGACAAGTGGGAGATTTGTTGGGAAAAAATGGTGTCTCAACCTTGCATTTATGTGAGGTTACTATTTATAGTAAGTTTTCATTTTAGCACGAAATGGTGCGAAACTCTCCCTGAAGCTTCTGGTTGGCTAGATAAGCATTCCGGTAAAGTTTCGTCGCAAGGTCATAGTTAGTTTTGAAGATATTAAAGTTTTCATCTTGGAGGGGTGCAATAAAATATTTAAACTTAATTTTGGGGACTTTAGAGGCTCCGAAACGCCCTGAAAAGTGGTCGTAACCAGCGAAGCGGGTTACGAGGTGATAGAGCACTTCGCGAGCTTTCCGGCGCTTCAAACGGTTCGTCAATCGGACACCCGGTTCTCAAGTTATGGCCTCCGGAAGTTTGTACTCCTGAAATAGGAAAAATAATTTGTATCGAATACATAAATGAGCGGTAAAAGGGAGCGACATGTGTTGATGTGTTCTTTAACATGTCATAGGGAATCTAGAAGGGAGATAAGGTCGGCTACACTTTATTGGGTGGTTTTAGCCCATGGTTTTGTAATACCGTTTGATGGTTTCTTATATTGTATCTCCTATTTATGAGGTGTGTGAGATAGAGGTTGTGTGTAAGAGTCATATGGCTATTGAGTTGCCTCTGAATCTCTGATTAACGGTACTCCTGTGAAGAGCTTGCTCTGCAAGTATTTTGTAATCTGTTTTTGATTGCTGAATAAAATATTGAGCTGCTTTTGGAGGGTGGGGTTTTTCTCCCGAAAGGGTTTTCCCCACGTAAATCATTGTGTTGTGGTATGAATGCTATTATATCTATTTTTATTTTCTGTAACTGTTGTAATGATCTGAAAAAGTTTTGCATTACCCTCCTCTCAAGGTTAGTGTAGGAAGTTGTTTCCGCTACTTAACTTCCTTACAAGTGGTATCAGAGCCTGATCACCTTTGGTTTCAATTGTGGGCAGTTGGGTTTTTTGAACTAATCCAGATTTGAGTGGGAGCTTGTGCAGAAGACACTTTTTGATCTTGTTGCAGGAATATTCAGATGGCGAGTTCGTCAGGGAGAATAGAGGTGGAGAAATTTAACGGAAGTAATTTTGAGATGTGGAAGCTGAAGATGGAAGATCTACTAATAGATCGAGATCTTTGGGATGCTATTGATGCGAATGTCCAAAGGCCCTCAGATCCTACTGCGGCAGCTCAGTCTGATGTTATGGACCGAAAAGCTAAGGGTCTAATCAGACTGTGCCTGGCAGACTCTGTTCTAATCAATGTCCATGAAGAGAACTCTGCAAAGAAGCTATGGACTAAGCTTGGTGAGATGTATCAAGTGAAATCTTTATTAAATCAAATTTTCTTAAGAAAGAAATTGTATACCTTGAAGATGGAAGAAGGTGGACGAATTGCAGACCACCTGGAAGCATTCAATATGTTGGTGGCTCAATTAGTATCTGTCGGTGTTATGATGGACGAGGAGGAGAAATGTCAGATCTTGCTTTGCTCTTTGCCTGATTCGTGGGATTCTCTTGTTATGGCTATCGGTAGTACTTCTGTTGTTTTGAAATCTGAAGACGTGGTGGGTGCCCTACTCGGTGAAGAGATGCGAAGGAAGGTATCCATCAGTTCAAAAGAAGCCCTAACCGTTCGTGGAAGACCTAGGGAGAAAGGCAAGAAGAATGAGAAGCACGGCAAATCCAAATCCAAAGGGAGATCGAAATCTCCTGGAAAGTCCAAAGTCATTTGCTGGAATTGCGGTAAACCGGGTCACATCCGTAAGGACTGCAAAGAAGAAAAGAAGAAGAAGAAAAAGAAAAGGTTCGATTCTGATTCTGAGTCCGACAAGGAAGATGGCGATGCAGTTATTGCGGCTTTGGCGACTCATACAGGTAATGATGCCTGGCTAATTGACTCAGGTGCATCTTTTCATATGACTTCCAATAGAGATTGGTTTTTTGAATATGAAGGATTTAATGGAGGTAAGGTGTACTTGGGTGATGATTCACCTCTAGACATTGTTGGTCGAGGTAAAGTTAGAATCAGGTTTTCTGATGGTAGAATAAAAAGGATTAATGGTGTGCTGCATATCCCTGGATTAAAACGAAACCTGTTATCTGTGAGCAAACTGATAGATGCGGGTGTGCAGGTAGTCTTTTCTAAAACAGGATGTAAGATGATTAAGGGTGCTATGGTAGTTGCTAGAGGTGTCAGGTTTGACACTTTGTATAAGCTTGAAGCATACACTGTTGAGTGTAATAGCACTTCTGTAAAAAGTAAATCTGTGGATACTTCACTAGAAGATTTGAAGGTTTCACCTTCAGTAGATGGAAATGGTTTTTGGGTACCTAAGGGTGCTCTTTTGTCTGAAGCAAAGTTACCTGCAGAGAAGACTATGTTACGGCACCAGAGACTTGGCCACATTGGAGAAAAGGGTCTAAGGACCTTGAAAAATAAAAATCTTGTTGAAGGTTTGAATGATTGTAATCTTGACTTTGATTTCTGTGAGCATTGCATTTATGGAAAACAAAACCGCGTTCAGTTTTACTCGAGTTCTCATAAAATTTGTGGTGTTTTGGATCTTATCCATTCTGATGTGTTTGGTCGAGCAGATGTCTCTTCGATTGGAAAATCCACATATTATGTTTCATTTATTGATGATTTTAGTAGAAGGACATGGGCATATTTTCTAAAGAGTAAATCTGAAGTTTTTAGTCGTTTTAAAGAATTTAAAGCAATGGTTGAGTTGCAGACTGGAAAGAAAATAAAATGTTTGAGAACTGATAATGGCGGTGAGTTTTGCTCTAATGATTTTGATAGATTCTGTAAAGACTGTGGAATTAACAGGCAGAAGACAACTCCGTATTCTCCACAGCAGAATGGAGTTGCAGAAAGAATAAACATGACACTGATGGAGAAGGCTAGGAGTATGTTGAGTGGTGTTGGTCTCGAACAAAAGTTTTGGGCTGAAGCTGTTGCCACTGCTTGCTACCTGATTAACAGGTCTCCTATATCACCTCTTGTTGATAAAACACCTATGGAAGCATGGTCAGGTCACAAGCCTTCATTGAGACATCTTAGAGTTTTTGGTTGCGAGGCATATGCACATGTGCCAAAGGAGAAGCGAACAAAGTTGGAGAACAAGGCTGTGAAATGTATCTTCATCGAGTATAGTTATGGTGTGAAAGGATACAAGCTTTGGGACCCTGTTGCACAAAAGGTAATTCATAGTAGAAGTGTTATTTTTAGAGAAATTAAGTCTCCTTCTGTTACATTGCAGCCAGAACAGACTAAAAAAGAAGATGTGATTCAACTTCCTTCTACACCTGAAAGAGTTGAATCGAGACCCCTAGTAGGCAAGAATTTGAGGAGAGTTCATCTAGCTCTGAATCTTCAGAAGAGGAGGAAGAACCTCCAACTCAGCTTGTTCGAAGGTCTACAAGACATAGACAACCACCTAAAAGGTATTCACCTGATGATTGGAGATGTATTTTTGCTCTGAATACTAGTGTGGATGAACCAAAATCTGTAGAAGAGGCATTAGGTATGAATGATGCAGAATCCTGGAAGATTGCTATGGAGGAAGAAATGGCAGCTTTGAAAAAGAATGATACATGGGATCTTGTACCATTGCCTGAACGACGAAAACCTGTTGGTTGTAAATGGGTGTTCATGAAAAAGATTGGTTCAGATGGAAGCATTGAGAAGTATAAAGCAAGGTTGGTTGCAAAAGGCTACTCTCAGGTTGAGGGTGTTGATTACGGTGAGATATTTTCTCCTGTTGCAAAAATGACGTCCATTAGATTTTTGCTTTCTATTGCTACTGCTTATGATTTAGAGGTTGAGCAAATGCATGTGAAAACTGCTTTCCTTCATGGTGATTTGGAGGAAGATATTTATATGACACAGCCAGAGCACTATGTGATGAAAGGCAAAAGTAATTTGGTCTGTAAATTGAAGAAATCTTTGTATGGCCTTAAACAAAGTCCTAGGATGTGGTACCAAAAATTCGATACATATGTGTTGAGTTTGGGATTTGAACGTTCTAAATCAGATCACTGTGTTTATTATAAATCTTATGGTGATCATTTCTTATTCATTGCATTGTATGTTGATGATATGTTATTCATTGGTAAAGGGAAAGGTATGATTTCAGAACTGAAGTCTCAGCTCGCTGCTAAATTTGAAATGAAAGATCTTGGTGCAGCAAAGCACATTCTTGGGATGGAAATTAGAAGAGATAGGGTGAACAGAAAGCTATGGCTAGGCCAGAGTAAGTATGTGAATTCAGTGTTACAGAGGCTCAACATGCAGAATTGTAGACCATTGAGTGTTCCTTTTACAGTTGGAATGAAACTATCTATTTCAGATTGTCCTACATCCCCATTGGAGATGGAAGATATGAGCAGAGTGCCTTACCAGAGTGCGGTTGGAAGCTTGATGTATGCTATGGTCTGTACTAGACCAGACATTGCCCAAGCAGTGGGAGTACTTTCTAGATATATGTCTAATCCTGGTAGAGTTCATTGGGATGCAGTCAAAAGAGTCTTCAGATATTTGAAGGGTACTTCAGAGTATTCTTTGTGTTATCATGGTAATTCAGTTAGAGACATGACTTCCCTTGATATCCATGGTTATGTGGATTCCGATTGGGCAGGTGATATTGATAGCGGAAGATCCACCAGTGCTTATGTGTTTACTTTGTTTGGTGGTGCAATTAGTTGGATGAGTAAACGACAGGCTGTGGTTGCTTTATCCACTACTGAAGCAGAGTATATGGCAGCCACTCATGCTTGTAAAGAGGCCATTTGGCTTAAGAGACTGTGTTCGGATATTGGAATAAAACAAGGTACAGTGACAGTTTACTGTGACAGTCAGAGTGCAATTAGCCTAGCTAAGAACCCGACATTTCATGCCCGGACCAAACATATTGATGTTCAGTATCATTTTGTTAGAGATATGGTCGAAGATGGTAGGGTGAAGCTGGTTAAGGTGGAAACTTTGATGAATGTTGCAGATGCTTTAACTAAGGCTGTGAGCACAGAGAAGTTCAGATGGTGTTCAGAGTCTATGGGCCTTATGGCCCCTAGCAATTGATTCATTGTGTTGACATTCCCTTCCGCTCATGCAAGGTGTTCGACAAGTGGGAGATTTGTTGGGAAAAATGGTGTCTCAACCTTGCATTTATGTGAGGTTACTATTTATAGTAAGTTTTCATTTGAGCACGAAATGGTGCGAAACTCTCCCTGAAGCTTCTGGTTGGCTAGATAAGCATTCCGGTAAAGTTTCGTCGCAAGGTCACAGCTAGTTTTGAAGATATTAAAGTTTTCGTCTTGGAGGGGTGCAATAAAATATTTAAACTTAATTTTGGGGACTTTAGAGGCTTGGAAACGCCCTAAAAAGTGGTCGTAACCGGCGAAGCGGGTTACGAGGTGATAGAGCACTTCGCGAGCTTTCCGGCGCTTCAAACGGTTCGTCAATCGGACACCCGGTTCTCAAGTTATGGCCTCCGGAAGTTTGTACTCCTGAAATAGGAAAAATAATTTGTATCGAATACATAAATGAGCGGTAAAAGGGAGCGACATGTGTTGATGTGTTCTTTAACATGTCATAGGGAATCTAGAAGGGAGATAAGGTCGGCTACACTTTATTGGGTGGTTTTAGCCCATGGTTTTGTAATACCGTTTGATGGTTTCTTGTATTGTATCTCCTATTTATGAGGTGTGTGAGATAGAGGTTGTGTGTAAGAGTCCTATGGCTATTGAGTTGCCTCTGAATCTCTGATTAACGGTACTCCTGTGAAGAGCTTGCTCTGCAAGTATTTTGTAATCTGTTTTTTATTGCTGAATAAAATATTGAGCTGCTTTTGGAGGGTGGGGTTTTTCTCCCGAAAGGGTTTTCCCCACGTAAATCATTGTGTTGTGGTATGAATGCTATTATATCTATTTTTATTTTCTGTAACTGTTGTAATGATCTGAAAAAGTTTTGCATTACCCTCCTCTCAAGGTTAGTGTAGGAAGTTGTTTCCGCTACTTAACTTCTTTACAAGTGGTATCAGAGCCTGATCACCTTTGGTTTCAATTGTGGGCAGTTGGGTTTTTTGAACTAATCCAGATTTGAGTGGGAGCTTGTGCAGAAGACACTTTTTGATCTTGTTGCAAGAATATTCAGATGGCGAGTTCGTCAGGGAGAATAGAGGTGGAGAAATTTAACGGAAGTAATTTTGAGATGAGGAAGCTGAAGATGGAAGATCTACTATTAGATCGAGATCTTTGGGATGCTATTGATGCGAATGTCCAAAGGCCCTCAGATCCTACTACGGCAGCTCAGTATGATGTTATGGACCGAAAAGCTAAGGGTCTAATCAGACTATGCCTGGCAGACTCTGTTCTAATCAATGTCCATGAAGAGAACTCTGCAAAGAAGCTATGGACTAAGCTTGGTGAGATGTATCAAGTGAAATCTTTATTAAATCAAATTTTCTTAAGAAAGAAATTGTATTCCTTGAAGATGGAAGAGGGTGGACGAATTGCAGACCACCTGGAAGCATTCAATATGTTGGTGGCTCAATTAGTATCTGTCGGTGTTAAGATGGACGAGGAGGAGAAATGTCAGATCTTGCTTTGCTCTTTGCCTGATTCGTGGGATTCTCTTGTTATGGCTATCGGTAGTACTTCTGTTGTTTTGAAATCTGAAGATGTGGTGGGTGCCCTACTCGGTGAAGAGATGCAAAGGAAGGTATCCATCAGTTCAAAAGAAGCCCTAACCGTTCGTGGAAGACCTAGGGAGAAAGGGAAGAAGAATGAGAAGCGCGGCAAATCCAAATCCAAAGGGAGATCGAAATCTCCTGGAAAGTCCAAAGTCATTTGCTGGAATTGCGGTAAACCGGGTCACATCCGTAAGGACTGCAAAGAAGAAAAGAAGAAGAAGAAAAAGAAAAGGTTCGATTCTGATTCTGAGTCCGACAAGGAAGATGGCGATGCATTTATTGCGGCTTTGGCGACTCATACATGTAATGATGCCTGGCTAATTGACTCAGGTGCATCTTTTCATATGACTTCCAATAGAGATTGGTTTTCTGAATATGAAGGATTTAATGGAGGTAAGGTGTACTTGGGTGATGATTCACCTCTAGACATTGTTGGTCGAGGTAAAGTTAGAATCAGGTTTTCTGATGGTAGAATAACAAGGATTAATGGTGTGCTGCATATCCCTGGATTAAAACGAAACCTGTTATCTGTGAGCAAACTGATAGATGCGGGTGTGCAGGTAGTCTTTTTTGAAACAGGATGTAAGATGATTAAGGGTGCTATGGTAGTTGCTAGAGGTGTCACTTTTGGCACTTTGTATAAGCTTGAAGCATACACTGTTGAGTGTAATAGCACTTCTGTAAAAAGTAAATCTGTGGATACTTCACTGGAAGATTTGAAGGTTTCACCTTCAGTAGATGGAAATGGTTTTTGGGTACCTAAGGGTGCTCTTTTGTCTGAAGCAAAGTTACCTGCAGAGAAGACTATGTTATGGCACCAGAGACTTGGCCACATTAGAGAAAAAGGTCTAAGGACCTTGAAAAATAAAAATCTTGTTGAAGGTTTGAATGATTGTAATCTTGACTTTGATTTCTGTGAGCATTGCATTTATGGAAAACAAAACCGCGTTCAGTTTTACTCGAGTTCTCATAAAACTTGTGGTGTTTTGGATCTTATCCATTTTGATGTGTTTGATCCAGAAGATGTCTCTTCGATTGGAAAATCCAAATATTATGTTTCATTTATTGATGATTTTAGTAGAAGGACATGGGCATATTTTCTAAAGAGTAAATCTGAAGTTTTTATTCGTTTTAAAGAATTTAAAGCAATGGTTGAGTTGCAGACTGGAAAGAAAATAAAATGTTTGAGAACTGATAATAGCGGTGAGTTTTGCTCTAATGATTTTGATAGATTCTGTAAAGACTGTGGAATTAATAGGCAGAAGACAACTCCGTATTCTCCACAGCAGAATGGAGTTGCAGAAAGAATGAACATGACACTGATAGAGAAGGCTAGGAGTATGTTGAGTGGTGTTGGTCTCGAACAAAAGTTTTGGGCTGAAGCTATTGCCACTGCTTGCTACCTGATTAACAGGTCTCCTACATCAGCTCTTGTTGATAAAACGCCTATGGAAGCATGGTCAGGTCACAAGCCTTCATTGAGACATCTTAGAGTTTTTGGTTGCGAGGCATATGCACATGTGCCAAAGGAGAAGCAAACAAAGTTGGAGAACAAGGCTGTGAAATGTATCTTCATCGGATATAGTTATGGTGTGAAAGGATACAAGCTTTGGGACCCTGTTGCACAAAAGGTAATTCATAGTAGAAGTGTTATTTTTAGAGAAATTAAGTCTCCTTCTGTTACATTGCAGCCAGAACAGACTAAAAAAGAAGATGTGATTCAACTTCCTTCTACACCTGAAAGAGTTGAATCGAGACCCCTAGATAGGCAAGAATTTGAGGAGAGCTCATCTAGCTCTGAATCTTCAAAAGAGGAGGAAGAACCTCCAACTCAGCTTGTTCGAAGGTCTACAAGACATAGACAACCACCTAAAAGGTATTCACCTGATGATTGGAGATGTATTTTTGCTCTGAATACTAGTGTGGATGAACCGAAATCTGTAGAAGAGGCATTAGGTATGAATGATGCAGAATCCTGGAAGATTGCTATGGAGGAAGAAATGGCAGCTTTGAAAAAGAATGATACATGGGATCTTTTACCATTGCCTGAAGGACAAAAACCTGTTGGTTGTAAATGGGTGTTCATGAAAAAGATTGGTTCAGATGGAAGCATTGAGAAGTATAAAGCAAGGTTGGTTGCAAAAGGCTACTCTCAGGTTGAGGGTGTTGATTACGGTGAGATATTTTCTCCTATTGCAAAAATGACGTCCATTAGATTTTTGCTTTCTATTACTACTGCTTATGATTTAGAGGTTGAGCAAATGGATGTGAAAACTGCTTTCCTTCATGGTGATTTGGAGGAAGATATTTATATGACACAGCCAGAGCACTATGTGATGAAAGGCAAAAGTAATTTGGTCTGTAAATTGAAGAAATCTTTGTATGGCCTCAAACAAAGTCCTAGGATGTGGTACCAAAAATTCGATACATATGTGTTGAGTTTGGGATTTGAACATTCTAAATCAGATCACTGTGTTTATTATAAATCTTATGGTGATCATTTCTTATTCATTGCATTGTATGTTGATGATATGTTATTCATTGGTAAAGGGAAAGGTATGATTTCAGAACTGAAGTCTCAGCTCGCTGCTAAATTCGAAATGAAAGATCTTGGTGCAGCAAAGCACTTTCTTGGGATGGAAATTAGAAGAGATAGGGTGAACAGAAAGCTATGGCTAGGCCAGAGTAAGTATGTGAATTCAGTGTTACAAAGGCTCAACATGCAGAATTGTAGACCATTGAGTGTTCCTTTTACTGTTGGAATGAAACTATCTATTTCAGATTGTCCTA
This sequence comes from Cryptomeria japonica, assembly GCF_030272615.1. NCBI lineage: Eukaryota > Viridiplantae > Streptophyta > Pinopsida > Cupressales > Cupressaceae > Cryptomeria > Cryptomeria japonica. The sequence continues at coordinate 763,508,006 of NC_081408.1, forward strand.
CATCCCCATTGGAGATGGAAGATATGAGCAGAGTGCCTTACCAGAGTGCGGTTGGAAGCTTGATGTATGCTATGGTCTGTACTAGACCAGACATTGCCCAAGCAGTGGGAGTACTTTCTAGATATATGTCTAATCCTGGTAGAGTTCATTGGGATGCAGTCAAAAGAGTCTTCAGATATTTGAAGGGTACTTCAGAGTATTCTTTGTGTTATCATGGTAATTCAGTTGGAGACATGACTTCCCTTGATATCCATGGTTATGTGGATTCAGATTGGGCAGGTGATATTGATAGCAGAAGATCCACCAGTGCTTATGTGTTTACTTTGTTTGGTGGTGCAATTAGTTGGATGAGTAAACGACAGGCTATGGTTGCTTTATCCACTACTAAAGCAGAGTATATGGCAGCTACTCATGCTTGTAAAAAGGCCATTTGGCTTAAGAGACTGTGTTCGGATATTGGAATAAAACAAGGTACAGTGACAGTTTACTGTGACAGTCAGAGTGCAATTAGCCTAGCTAAGAACCCGACATTTCATGCCCGGACCAAACATATTGATGTTCAGTATCATTTTGTTAGAGATATGTTCGAAGATGGTAGGGTGAAGCTGGTTAAGGTGGAAACTTTGATGAATGTTGCAGATGCTTTAACTAAGGCTGTGAGCACAGAGAAGTTCAGATGGTGTTCAGAGTCTATGGGCCTTATGGCCCCTAGCAATTGATTCATTGTGTTGACATTCCCTTCCGCTCATGCAAGGTGTTCGACAAGTGGGAGATTTGTTGGGAAAAATGGTGTCTCAACCTTGCATTTATGTGAGGTTACTATTTATAGTAAGTTTTCATTTGAGCACGAAATGGTGCGAAACTCTCCCTAAAGCTTCTGGTTGGCTATATAAGCATTCCGGTAAAGTTTCGTCGCAAGGTCACAGCTAGTTTTGAAGATATTAAAGTTTTCGTCTTGGAGGGGTGCAATAAAATATTTAAACTTAATTTTGGGGACTTTAGAGGCTCGGAAACGCCCTGAAAAGTGGTCGTAACCGGCGAAGCGGGTTACGAGGTGATAGAGCACTTCGCGAGCTTTCCGGCGCTTCAAACGGTTCGTCAATCGGACACCTGGTTCTCAAGTTATGGCCTCCGGAAGTTTGTACTCCTGAAATAGGAAAAATAATTTGTATCGAATACATAAATGAGTGGTAAAAGGTAGCGACATGTGTTGATGTGTGCTTTAACATGTCATATGGAATCTAGAAGGGAGATAAGGTCGGCTACACTTTATTGGGTGGTTTTAGCCCATGGTTTTGTAATACCGTTTGATGGTTTCTTGTATTGTATCTCCTATTTATGAGGTGTGTGAGATAGAGGTTGTGTGTAAGAGTCCTATGGCTATTGAGTTGCCTCTGAATCTCTGATTAACGGTACTCCTGTGAAGAGCTTGCTCTGCAAGTATTTTGTAATCTGTTTTTGATTGCTGAATAAAATATTGAGCTGCTTTTGGAGGGTAGGGTTTTTCTCCCGAAAGGGTTTTCCCCATGTAAATCATTGTGTTGTGGTATGAATGCTATTATATCTATTTTTATTTTCTGTAACTGTTGTAATGATCTGAAAAAGTTTTGCATTACCCTCCTCTCAAGGTTAGTGTAGGAAGTTGTTTCCGCTACTTAACTTCCTTACATGAATCATGTATGATTGTTATCTATTTGTTTTAACTTTATTTTATGTTACTGCACTATTCTGTTTATGCATAACAGTAAAGTTATTATTCAAGAAAATTTTTGGAGTACTGATTCACTCCTCCCCTCTCAGTACATTAGCTTTCCATATTGGGCCTAACAGTATGAATCATAAGAGAAAGTTGGGTAGTTGTAACTTCCATGTGGAGATAAAAAGGCTATAAAACCTCTATAATGGTCTTTCATAAGATTGTGTAAAAGTTGGAGAAGGAATTGGAAAGCATTGGAAACATTTTGGTATCATATTTTCGTTGTTTCAATCTCTTGTTTTGTGATCTTGGAAGTTTTTCCTCTTGTTTCCAGGCCTATTACGGCCATGTACAGCCTGGAAAAAAATGTATTTCCATAATGATAGTGTAGTATATTGAATAATGTTTCTATTTCTTTTGGTTTGAGTTTATTTCATTCAGTTTTGAGAAAGTTATGAATGTTTTGGTGAAAAGCGATTCATGGCGACCAGTTTTGGCACAATAATCATAACTTTGGATTTCATAGTTGGATTGTTCTATAATTTGGAGGAAAATTTTATAACTAGCATTTATAAAATCTAACCTAAGCGATTGTCTAGGTGATTAATATTTTAAGAGTTATTAATGACTGTTCATGACTATAATTTCATGACCAAAATAGAGTAAATTTCATAGTTTGGACAAATTCTTGGTTTTCATTTGCAAGAAATGAATAGATGAAGGGTTTAAATGATTTAGGTTTAATGCATGATATATGGATCTACAATCATTATGGATTGATATATATGGAGAAGATTTGATAATGGTTATTTGATTTATATTTTCATGATGCTCTGCATCACCTCCTCCTCTGGGCCAGTCGTTTGATGTCATCATACCCTCCCACTGCTGCTATCACCTCCCCAACCCTCTCCTCACCCCCAGCTCTGATAGCCAAACCTCCTCTCCCTCTATCCATCACAACCCGCCACACAGCTCTCTCCGCCCATATCCCCCTATCACCACCATCTCTACCCCTATCTCCTCTCCTCCCTCGATCCAATCTCCCTCTATCTCCTCGCCGACCTCGGCCACCTCCATCACCACCTCCCCCATCACCTCCTCCTCCATCACCACCTCCCTCATCTACCTCCTCATTGTCATCAAAAGCCAGAATCATCTCAGCTGGATCTGATATCCTGGCCACTGCACTCCCTGCAAAGAGTGTTGCAAATTCATCTGTCATCCCAACATGCACTATCTCAGGGGCATAATCCCAAATCTAGCCGGCTAAATGAAAGAACTCCTCCACTGTCATCGTGTTATCAATCATAGGTCCCCAATCCGGAATATCCTATCTCTATCGAGCATAAAAACATGCTCCCTGTGGAATCCCCTATTGTCGACCATACTGCCGCAACACCCGGCTATGCAAAAACCTCTCAATAATAAAGGGCATCCACCCTATCAAATATCTGGTCATATAAACATAGGGCATCTCCATCCCATCCTCTGCCCATACCTCACAACCTATATATGGTCATTGGACGACCATATCAATATCATCCAAAACTCTCCTCCAATGCTCTAGTTTGCCCAGCTTACGCTGGACAACTATCCCTCGGTATCCATAGGCATATGCACACCCAACAAGCCTATCTTTGTCTGCCAGTGTCCTAGCTGCAGGAAAATGCTCCCACACCCATACCTGTAGCAGTGTCACTCTAGCTGATAGACTGCCATAACCCAAGTATACCACCTGATGCAAATCCCTATATAGGTGGGCCAGCATAGCCGACCCCCGTACAAATCGGCGACCCTACGTCACCATGTCCTCCAAAACCAATCCCCACCCCACGGCCAGTCCCTTCGACCTACGGTCGGGACATAGGAAACCACCTATAAAACCTACCAACACTGATGGTAGGGGAGCATAATCCAAATCTAAAGAACTCCTGCCAAGGGATCTCATACCCGTAAACAGTATCATCCTGAAAAATCCGACGAAGTGCCTCAGTCCCACCCTCCTCAGTCTGCTCATAGGGTAGCAATGCACCTACCACAGGAATCCATAGAATCTGGTAGCAATCCTCAGGTGTCACTGTAATCTCGACTGTCGCTAAATGAAAAGTGTTCGTATCACTATGCCACCTCTCCGCCAATGTTGTCAATAAACCCCGGTTCAGGATAAACCGAGGCATATCTAACAATGAGGATAAGCCACACCTCTCAATAATATCTCTATCGGTCTGTGTCAATTGTGGTATCAATGACTATGGTCTCAGAAATCACTCACATGACTGAACCACTCCAAGGCACTCCTGTCGAAAAGAAAAACAAGTCCACTATCAGTTTCCTCATCAAAAGCATAGATATAAAAATTAAATTCATATCAAAAACTTGAAACTTTGAAAATCTAAATCAAGTTCCACATCATATCAATCCATCAAATCATATCAACTTGTAACACAACTCAAGTTTCACATCCATATCAGCTTGTCAAACAACTCAAGTTCCACAATCAATGCAACTTGTAAAAAAACTCAAGCTCCACATATATATCAACTTGAAACAATTCATATAAAATCAAGTTCATATAAAAAAAACATCCATATCAAAAACCACATCATATCAAATCAACATTAACTCTATATCAACTTGAAAAATTGCAAATCAAATCAAGTTATATCGGAACTCATATTGGACAGCTTATCACAACAATGATAGCAGACACACAGGTCGACAATTTGCACCTATCCTGACAGAACTGGCATTAACCTACTAATTTTCTTCATCTAAAAATTACACTATACCAAAAAAAATTCCCTATGCGCTAAAACAATCTTGTCTACGTGCTAAACTGCTTACCATGCGCTACCCTGTTCTCACTAAGTGCTACCCAATCTACCCTATGCACTAGATAGCACCTACGCGCTACCCTTTTCTCCCAAAGCACCACCTAACTTATCCTAAGTGCTAAACTACCCTATGTGCTATTCTATCCTACTCTTGCGCTGCGTATCTAACCCTATGCACTACCTGGACCTACCTATGCAACCTTCTAGAAACCCTATGCGCTAGGTATCTTCTATGTGCTACCCATTTTTCCCTCTATGCTACCCTGTGATCCTGATGCACTAACCTAATCCTAAGCACTATCCTAATCTACTGATGCACTACCCTACACTTTTCGGACACTATCCTATTTCAATAAACCTTAAGCGCTACGAAACCTAGAGATTGAGAAGGACTTGGAGGTATAGAGTGCAACTACGCCTGGTGAGTTGGTGGAATTGAGCAACACCAACTAGGTGGAGAGTTGAGCAGGCTAGGTAAACCCCATCAAGGTCCTAGCACCTTAAGCCTTGATTTTTGGAATGCCTTTAGAGGTCTTATGCCTTATGTTGTTTTGATTTTTGTATTTAGTCGTGTGATGTGTGAAGTAATATCCTTTGGTTGTTGGGTGTTAGCCTAGATCTAGAGTGTGTGTGAGATCTTGTGTCATCTCCTAGCATTAGAGGTGGTTCTTTATCGTTCCACATGGTCGGGTGGTTTGATGCCTTCTTCCATTGGTATGTTCTTCATTGGATGCTCTTGTGCATGGATATGGATTCTTATCTCTTTAGCTTATGGATGGATACTTGTAGTTGAGTATTATGCATGATTTTTATGGCATATGTATTTGTACATCTCATGAGATCCTTGTATTTATAGATTGAGAGCTATACTCCTTGATGTAAAATGGATAATGTATTCATATGTAATTATAGTTGATGTATTTTGTTGTATCTTGGATATTGGTTCAACGATGGAAATAATGTAGTTGAATCTATTGATGTGTATTTAGTGTTATGTGGATGTCTATTGTGTTAAAGAAATGGATTAGGAATGTGATAGAAATATTGATGTTTAGATAATGAATAAGTAATTGGGATTAGGAACATTTGGTGGTGCTCTTAAAATGAATCTGTAGACATATAAAAATGACCATATTCCTAAATGAATATTTTATGTTCATTCCTCTATTTAGTTAAATCTAATTTAATTAAATCACTCACATTCTTCTATTTAATTAAGTAAATTATTCAATTTATTTAGTAAAATTCACTTGAGCCCATTTAATTGAATAAATCATTTTATTTAATTAAAACCCTTCTTCTCACCTTTTAATTAAATTTATATTTAATTAATAGTTTACCCCAATTAAATAAATCTATTTTATTTAATTTCACAACTTGCAACCAAATTGAAATAAAGCAATTTATTTTAATCCTATTATCCCTCACCCACTTGCATTTTTCTACATCTCCCACTTGCCTCTCTAAACCCCCTTCTAGATTCTTCTAATCACTTCTAAATTAGCCTAACTCATCTCCTAAATATTGTCACATCCCTAAGCAAAGGGAAGTCACTTCTCAAACCCTCAAAGTCTTTGAAAATCATTAAAGGCTTTATGTCTCCAACAAGTTAACCTTGAAAGTCTTCCAAACCATTAATGGTTAACTCAACCCTCTAGCATGATTAGAGTCTTTTTCTCTTAACTCAATCTCCATCTAACCCAAGGGTCTCATCAAGAATTTATTGCTTTGACCATGATTATCCCTTTAACCTTTGCACAAGAGTTTACCCCTTGGGTAAAAGCTTTATCCATTGGATAACCCTAACCTAACCTTAACCCTTACCTCCTAAGGTAACCATGAGGTCTTCTCAAGCATTTAATGCTTCTTACCTCTCCTCTCAACCAGTCTTATGTTGACAATTGTCACCATTTCATTGGTGAAAATTGTAAACATGGATTGGCAACTTTCAAACTTGACCTTTGATTAACTCTTTCAATCCTGACCATCTATTTCCCTATTTTCACTATAAATAAAGCTCTCATTCCTCCATTTTAAGGATCCATGCAAGCTTTTAGTATCTCATTTATGCTCAATTTTATCAATACATCTAGCTTCTCTTTGTAATAGGAATTAATCTAATAAGCATTTTAGACTATTTCCTTTATCATTAGCTTAAATCATAAACTAGTATATCATGTTAGGATAGTATTGCTACTAATCTTGTCATCTTATAATCTAGTTTATTGCATTTGTAGAACCATGCATAGATAGGATGCATTTCATATTTAAATCAGTCTAAAGCATCCCTCGTTCTTGCATTCATCATCCCTAAGCCACTTTGCTCAGTAATATGAGAGCAAAGGCATTGGCTTGAGGGACCTTGTGAGATAGAGAACCATGGAACCGACCTTGGGAAGTTGAGTCATTCTTCATGACTCCATAACTTGCACCAAGAAGTCTCGTGGGTGTGTGAACAAGCCTCTTTGAGACCACATTTTTGCATTTTAAGTTTCATTGACCCGCTTTTCCCACACACAGAATCTTATGGGGTTAATGGCATTTGCATTATCAACTATTGTACTCATGTTAGATAGAGTAGTGAATGAACATATATATATGCATGAAAGGAGTAAATGTTAGTTGTATTAGATTGCTTTAGATCATGGTAGAAAGCACGGTGATATGTTCTTGTTGATGTTATAAGTAATGGTGTTGAGATAACCTAGGGGATGCAATTGATTAGTTATGTGATGATGTTTATTTCCACTTGCATTTTCTAATCTTAAGATTATGTTTAAAGTGATTATATGCATATTGGTATATGGATATTATAGCATTGAGAATTCTAGTTGCTTATGTTGCATTAGATAAATATGATTTTAAAAAAGAAATATTATCTCTATTGCATGATAGTTAGTTGTACATTTGATTCTAGCTTAGCAATTCAAATTCTCAACTAAAAATTGTTAAGAAATTCAATTGTGGCATATCAAATGACACAAAAGGAAGTACTAAACTATAAAGCAAAAAAAACTGAAAGGATTTTTTTTTTTGATAGAATATTGCTCATAGAGCAAAGATACTCCTACATCATCAAACAAATATGTATCATGAGGATCTTAATTAGATATATTATTAAGAAACTAAGAGGAAGCATCATCATCATTGAGTAAGACAACCACACCAAATGATACATTTCTACTTTAAATGTATCAATAAATGTTGGGGCTAAGACATTAGAAATATTTAGTATTGGTTCACATATAATATTTGCATTAGAAACACAATATACCACACAATTAATCATCACTAACATCAAAGGAAGTATCATGAGTTCGTTGAAAGATATTATCATGATTTTGACAAATCACACAAGCAATCATGTACCTCCTTACTAGATTATTATGAGAAGGAAGAAACATATTCAAGAGAGAATCATTACCATTAACTATTAGAGTTAAATCAATATGAAGTTCAAAGATAAATGAAGACGTTCTTATATAAAGGAGAAAATGCTTACAAAGTTTATTTTATATATATATATATGAACATCATCCATATAAAAAAGGAGATAATATTTTCAAAAGATTAATAAATGAATAAAGAGAACATCACAAAGATACATTAAAATCTTTAATATAGATATAGACAAAATACACAATTTATTATTTTAAAACTTGAAAATTAATTTTAAAATTATTACTTTAAAAATAGCAATTATTTAAAAAGCATGATATAATCAAATCTAATTCTAATATATTTTCCAAAAATATTTAAGGTTTTTTTACATAGATTGTCCAACCTTAGGTCTAGCTAAGAAATTTTCAATCTTACTCAATTGTACTTTTCAAGCACGTTTTCAGTTTGCACGTGTGACGAAGTCTGCATACTTAGAGTGGTCATTGGTAAATTAGATTTTATTTTATTTTGGCGCACAAGCTATTTTTTTACTCTCTATACTTTTTCTATCTCCATTATTATTATTTGGTCAATTTAAATAATAAAAACAATTCTCATGTCTCTCTCCATATCGTTTTGGTCAATATGAATCATGTGATAAACGATATTGGTTGAATAAAATGTTTTCAATGGGAAAATTGAATGCTTCAAAAGATACTATAGAAGTTGAAGTTAATTGTGGAATATATATTGTTTGTTTAGTGAAGTAAAATGATTTGTTAAGAGTCTTATTAGGGGTTATGTTTAGTTGGTTATAGATGATTATTTTGTATAATTTTTGTGGAATAAATATCTTATTATCATTGATATTATTTTGGAGATTCATTATTCATATTGTATGATATTTACAAGCTATAATAACGAAAGTATCATAAAATTAGAAAACTCAACCAAAAAAAAAACTTTCAATTATTGATTTTATAAAAAGGTTATTTTTTTATATTAAAACTATTGAGATAAAAGAAATATATGTAAAATATAAAATAGTAAATCAAATAAAGGTTCACTTCTAACATATTATATCAAAGATTCAAAGTTTCAAAGATTTATAATATTAAATTGAGTATTTAGACAAAATTATGTGAATTTTGAAATCAATATTCGTATTTCATATTGTTACGTTTCATGTTTATACAGACAACTTTGGTGTGATGCTTGTATAAATATTTTATATACATCTATCTAAAGAAGTCAAGAGAAATCGGTATTGAGGTGCCTATTTATACTAAATATCCTCAAGATTGATATCTACCATCTTTTAGATAGATATATATTTAAGATACCTATACTAGATTACTCCATATTATCATATTTATTTAAAAATATTAAATGTACAATTTTATCCATGCAATAAATAATATTATATATTTATATGTAATTTATTATTTTATTTCTACTTCAATCTAAAACTTTGCTTATTATTTCATTTAATACTTAAATATATAATATACTTATCAAATCCTTCTCTTTCTCATGACCTATTCTCTTAGTTGATAAGTTTTATGTGGGAATCTATTAGGGGAAGCTAGTGTTTAATATGGATAAGATATGAATACATTTTTCCTTAAGTTGCATTAACTCTATAAAATTGCCATCAAAGAAAATTGTCCCCTCTAACTCCTTGTTAGATTCATCGATTACACCTTCCTTTTTATGGTCTCTAATGATTTTTAATTGTCAATTTTCACATATC
>NC_081408.1:763520172-763605172 GCF_030272615.1 Cryptomeria japonica
CACATAAAACACATAAAACATAAAAAAACTATTTATACCTTGCTAACTCTGCCTTCTCCTTCGGATTAGACCTTCGGTGAAGTGAAAAATGTGCCCCTTCCTCACTTAAGTGGAATGGTCCTTGATGGGAATGTGGAATTATCTCCAAGTGCTCAACAAGATAGGATTTTGATAGGATTTGAATTGGAAGATTGAAGGAAGAAGAGAGAGGAGAAATGGGCAGCATGAGAATGCTATGAGAAGAAGTGGATCCTTTGTGAGGAAATGATCATCCAACTTATAGATTGGAAGAGGCCAATGAAGGGCCAAGATTGATTTCCTTATGGAGCATTGATATTGATTTGAGATAGAAGGCATGGATCAAGGGTGCCTTGGGAAAATAAACAGGAATATAAAATTCCTTGGGGGAAGAAATTTGAATTTCAAAATGAGGAATTAAAAATTCCAAAATAAGGATAAATTGAGGGATTCAAAGAAATTTGAATTTCTTTGAGAGACTCAATGTTGATGTGACATGAGTGGGAATTAAAACTTGGAGAATAATTATAAGCATTATTATGATAGATTCTAGAAAGATTAATTAGGTTGGGTGGGATTAGGAAAAAGTGATTTGTAGAAATAACATGAATAAACTGAGGGGGTTTAGAGGAAATATTATTGGAGGGGACTTTAGAAGAATAGGGGAATAATTAATTTATTTGATAAATTAATTATTGGACAATAGTGATAGAATTAATCTTTAGAAGAATAAGGATAACACAATTAAGTCAATTAATTATGTTGACAGGCTTAAACTAATTAAATATTAATTTTAGGTGTCTACATTTTGCCCCTCTTTGATATAGCATCATGAAATGATGTTATATCAAAGAAGAATAAAACATAGTGGAAGAAAAGGATAAGGACTAGTAGCATGATGCCCCAGTCACAAGATGAGGAAGAATGATGAGGAGGAAGGATGACGAGGAAGTAGTTTTATGCCCCCTCGAGAGGACATGCGGGTTCGAAGAACACGGGTGTGCTCTTGAAATGGATTAGAAGACCAGATGATGAAAGGATGAAGGTGATGAAAGAGGGAATGAATGAATGGATTGGAGTTTTGTGAATGAAATGAGATAAAGTAAGGATAAATGGATGGGATTTCTTGTTGAGAAAATATAGATAGCAAGCCTAGGTTTGATATTGTCATGGATAGTCTACACCACTGATTATAAGAACTAGGATGATATGAAGATTTGAGGCGTGGACTGATGCTCAATCAAACAGGAATGCTTTGCACACAATCATGCAAGTTTTGATAAAAAAATGCAATGTTTTTGGTTCGTACAAGGAAAATCTTCAAACACACCATGCCATGAAAACTATGCCCCATTATAAACTAGCCAAGACATACCAAGATATAGGATGATCAAGGCAGTCCTGAACAAGTATACTCCTAGGACACAAGCTGAAAATTAAAGTGAAAAGATCAAGATGCAAACAACATGCACATGACCAACTGGCATCTCTTTCCAAGAGTACAAAATGGATTTGGATAAACTGTCGGACTAGGGAAGGAGGCATCTCGATGGGCAGGTGATGGATTTGGATGAACTGCCAGACATGGGAAGGATTCATCCCGACGGGTAGGGTGTGGATAGATTAATGGATGGAAAAAGACAAGTTGGATGTGCAAGGTCTACAAATGAGAGGATTGCCACTTGGATTTGATTAGCAATGTATGGATGGGTGCTTGGATTAAGCACAAGTCAGTGTGAGATCAAGTAGATGGGAAAAGCTCAGCTTGATGGATTGGATAGGATTGGAAGAAAGATAAATGATTAGATAGGATTAGATTGGGGATGAGATGATTGAATAGGATTGAATTGGGGATGGGATTAATGATTGAGTTGGAAGAGATGGAGAATATGATTAGATGAGATGAGATTGGATTAGAAATTGGATAGGATTTAATTGACTAGAACCAATGACAAGGGAGAACCAAGGATTGGTAAAAGGATGGATAGAGGGAGGGAGATATTGTTTGGATAGGGGACAGATAGATTGAGTGGATGGATATGAATAAGATATGTAGGAATAAAGGATGGAGGGTAGGGTGATGGAGACCCAAGGACTATACTACAAAGGAGTGTAATTCCCCATAGTAGAGGTAGTGGAATGAAGCATAGGAAAGATGGTGGATAATAATGGAAAAATGATGTGTAATGAATATGGATGGTCGAGTTATTAAGGCTTGTGTTTTCCAAAGCATGCATGCAAATATGTTATTTTGCCTCTATATGATCCATACCAAAGATAAGAATGGAGGATTCATTTTGATAGGATAATGGATATGAGATGGAGGATACATATAGGATATTCAATATCAAAGATAGGAAAGGAGAATGGACTTAGATAGGATGCAGATGGATGGGCCGATTGCATGGATGAAGCTTGCCCCCAAGTGTAGAGTGCAAGAGGATGAGGGAATTACACATGACACTTGAATGCCAAGTTTTCGTCATGATACTTACCCAATGCGCCACAAGAAGTGGTTTTCACCATTGGATGAAATGATTTTTCTTTACTTTTTTTTTTGTTTTGGTTTTGATTTTGATTTTGATTTTTTGATTTTTGTTTTTGAATTTTTGAATTTTGGAATAGTTTGGATAGATAAGGATGAGGATGAGTGGATAGTGGATATGTGAAGGAGGAAGGGAGGACTCAAACATCTATCTCCATGGATGGTATCCCTTAGTATTTCTTTGAACTTGAGGTATGCTCATAGATGTTGGTAACCACAGTTGGGGAGATGAAATGGATAGGGGATGGAAAATAAGGATTTACGAAGGATTGGACTAATGGAATGGGATTGTGAAAAATGGATGGTGGATAATGGATGAGGTTTTGCAAAATTTATGGAAGATCAATATTGACACATACCTTGAAGGGTGGTGGAGTAGTGGAGGAGAGGGTTTTGAATTAGATGGAGGATAAAGTGTGGATTTTGGGACATGAAGAACCAAAATAGAAGAAGGGGATGATGGAGTTGGGATGGTGGATTTTGGGTCATAAGGACCCAAAATGGATTTTAGAGTTCGAGTAGTGTTTGATGGAGGATTGGAGGATTTATGAATGGATGGAGCTTATGGATTTCCAAGTTTGGATGTCAATTCTGATTTTACTTTGGGATGCATTGCTTCTTTGAGTAATTTGGCAATCCATATAGTTTTTTATTTTTTATTTTGGGGCCTTTGTGGCCCTTTTTATTTTTCTTTCTTTCAGATCATATTTTTCTTTTGAGCATGTTGTATTGAGGGGACATGTTGATCCTTTGATTTTTGTGGATTTTGAGCTTTATGCTTTTTAAGTTGGGCATCCTAATTTCTTCCAATAGCAATGGGACGGGTGTATGTAGATGAATGACTTAAGGATTTTGTGGATGGTGAGATGATGAAAGGAGAGTGTTGGGAGGCATTCAATGATGTGTGCCTTTGTTGATCTTTCTTCAGGATTATTTGAGGTGAGAGGGTGGCGGATGGAGGAATGTAAGGACCCAAAATGGATGGAAGGAATGGAGGACTTAGTTTTGGAATATAGGGTCCCAAAATGGATGTGGATGACCGGGGATAAAGGGATATTGATTTGCATGAAGGACTTTTGGATTTAGGAGGAATAGTGGATGTACCAACATCTTGAGTGTTATCTTGAGGACCCTTATTATTTCGAAAACAGGATGCAAGTCCATTTTGAGAGGGATGAGATGTGGAAGGAGGATTAGGATCTTTAGATGGATTGGGATCATGACATGGATATGAAGGGATACTTTGATCTTGACTAGGGAGGGTATCATGAGATGGAGTGGGAGGGGTAATTGGATCCTGAGATGGGAGAGGATCATGCGATGGAGAGAGAGGGTTGGATAGAGGAATAATATGATCATGAGAGGTAGTGGAGGGGGTGGGATCATTAGATGGAGTGGAGGGAGATGCATCATGAGATGGAGAGGATTTTATGCTAGCATGATTTGGAACAAGCTTTTGGCATATTTGGAGTTGTGGGGATTGTGTGATGGAGGAGGATATGGAAGCTTCAACTTGGGTGGATGGAGGAATGATGGTATCATGAAGTATGGGGGATTGGGATTTGTTTTGAGGTGGAGGTGATTGAGGTGGATGAAGGAATTGAGGAGATTTGGAAACATTGTTTTGAGGTGGGGATTTTGTCTCCTTTGCTAGCATGTCTTGGATAAGATTATGGATGATGAATTTGGAGGACGTGGATAATATGGATTTTGGAGGATTAGGACTGGATGGAGGATTGGGATAATGGATTGGAGAATTAGGATTGATGTTTAGAGGATTATGGAGTAAAGGATTTGGATGGGGAGTAGAGGTAAAGAATGTGTTGTAAAAGGATGGGGATTCGGATGTAGATGGGAGGAGAGATGAAGGTATATATGTGGATGAGGGATAATATGGAGAGGTGGGTGGTGAATAAGATGGCTTTCCCTTGTCAAAGGTAGAGGAAGGGTAAGAGATATGATACAGATTGGGATTATGTGTAATGCGTTGAGGTGGGATGGATGAAGGTATGATAGGTGGATGAGATTATGGGATTGACTTGGTAGGCAGGCTGAGGTGGTTCGTGAAATTCCATGAGCATCTTCTCATACCAAGCTTTGAAATTCTGGGTGGCCATGTTAAGAATGAGGGATTAGATGGAATTGGATGAATATGAGGATTAGGACTTGGCTTCGAATGATGATGGATTATATTTGATTAGATTTTGATTGGATTTGATTTGGATTGAACTTGATTTGATTGGATTGGTCCTTGGATTAGGATTTGATTTGATTGGATTGGTCCTTGGATCAGGAATTGATTTGATTGGATTTGAATTGGATTGGGATTACACCTTAGCCTTTAGATTAGGACTTAGATGAGGATTGATGATTTATTGGAATTGATTGGATTAAAGGATTGGATGATTGATTGATGAAGGATTGGATAATCGAATTAGAAAGATGGATTGACTGATTGATTGGAATTTTGGAGATTTGATTGGATTAGAGGGATAATGATTATGGAAGAATGAATGAATAGTAGGAAGGAGAAAGGGGGAGGCTACCCAAAGTTGAATGAATGATTTGGACAAAAATATTGGTTGAGGAAGGATGATTGTTTGGAATGGATGAAAGTGGATTGGGGGTAGGAGAATTGCTTGGATAAATAGAAATTGATTAGAGATTTGATGATGACAAGATGAAATTTGGAAAGAGGGAGGATTGATTGGTTGGAGGAATGATGGACTTGGCAAGAGATATCAAGCAATGAATACACATTGGCCACTGATGCACATAGACAATCCAAACACATTGTGCTACCCTAGGAAGTTATATGAGGAGGAAAACCTTTGCTTGTTGACTTGGGTACACACCCAATAGCTAATCAGAATACGGCCACTGGGTCTCACGCAATGGATTCCCAACACCGTATTAACCGATTCCAAATGATAATGGGGGAACAATATGGCAAGTCTCTTGGGGGAGTTACTATCTCCCTTGCACAAAGATTATCCACCTTTCGGAGGTGAACCGGGTGGCTTCTAATCCTAGAGATTTTAGTATGGATTTCCGTTCGAAGACTACTCCTTGTAGTCACGCAAGCGCGATTGAGGCCTATATACCTACAAAGTACTAAGCAAGATGTAGTCACACAAGCATGATTGAGACCTCAAGGGACCCTACAAAGTGCTTAATATGAGAGTGAACTCTCAAATAGCTCCGTCCTCCAAAATTTCTATCTCAAGAGGCCTATTTATTATAGTGAATTGGAATGCCCAATGTTATGCCCTGCATACCTAACCCCCATTAGTTTACTTGTGTTGAAAATATGGCTCCCTCTTTTTTCTTTCTGTTGCTTTGTTTTTGTAGTTTTGTCTGGCAACCTTGGAACCCCATAGTTTTGAGGTCTCCTTTGTTTGCTTTTGCATTGTCCTACCCCAGAACCCTAGAGTCCTTAGACAGGTGTTTTTTTTCTTGTTCACAACTTCGGAACCCTGGAGTCCCAAAGTCATGTCTTGTCCTTTTCTTTTTGTTGAAGCCTCGAACTTCAGAGTCCTGAAGTCCCGAGTTCTTCATGTGTTGTTTTGTATTTCGACCCCGAAACCATGAAGTCTCGAGGTTGTCTTGTCTTTCAACCCCAGACCCCTGGAACCTCAGAGTTCCGAGGTCCTTTTATTCCTTTTTACCTCGGAACCCCGAAGTCCCGAGGTCATTTTGTGTCTTTTAACTCGGAACCCCAGAACCCTAGAGTCCTGAGGTCTTTTGCTTCTTTTTTTAAATTCACCCGGAACCCCGAGGTCTCGAGGTGAATTTTGTTGGTTTTTGTTTGCTACCTCACAACCCCGAAACCCCAGAGTCCCGAGGTCTCATTTAAGGTGATCGTATGAACGAAGTTTGGGGGGGAGGGGAGGGGGTGTACAAATAAGAGGAATGAACTTTTCTAAGTTCATTTATGCAATGAAGTTTCTTAGAGCTCCTAGTTGCGACCTCCCAACTTTGCGCCCCTGTGTTGCTGAGTGTCTTGCGTGTTTTTCTCACCAGGTTGGTGAATTTTTCTCCCTCCTTGGGATTTCATGTTTTGATCTTGTCGTTTTTAGTTTTCTTGCTTAGATTTTTTGGGTTTTCTTTCTCATTTTTTCATGTTGTTTTTTTCCACGTGCCCTAGTTTTCCTCATCTTGGAACCCCAGACTTCCTGAGTTCCGGGAAGGATAGTGTTTTTCACCTCGAAACCCCGAAGCTCTGAGGTTGGTTCCTTCAGTCACGCCTTTTCACCCCAAAACCTTGGAGTTCTGGGTCAGCTCATAATCTCTAGAGAGAAATACCCTTGACCCTGGAACCCCAGAGTCCTGAGGTCCTTTTACTGGGCCACTACTTTAACCCCGAATCCCTGGAGTTCTGAAGTATCTTCTTGGTGCCTTGTTGATCTACTCCAGGACCTCGGAACCCCGAGGTCACAAAGTTAACCTTTTCATCTATCCCGGAACCCCGGAGTTCTGGACTGTGTTCAGTTTATCCACCCCGGAATACTAGAGTTCTAGAGTTTGTTTTTAAATCTGTCCACCTTTGAACCCCGAAACCCCAAAGTTCCAAGGTCACTTGTTTTATAACAAATTTATCCACCCCGGAACTCCGAAACCCCGGAGTCCTGAACTAGATGATATTATTAATATTTTTATCTATGCAATGGATTAATTCTTGATTCTTTCTTACAAATCAAAGCATTTAGATGGACCCAACTTCCAGCAAGAGAGGCAAGGAGATAGACAAACTTCCCTTGATAATGAAATATCAATATCAACGACAGGTGTATGTTTCAAAGCTAGATGATCAGATGAATTGGGTTACAGACATAGAGGTGGGCCACATTGAGAAAGAGGATATTAAAACATAGTTGGAATGACCAAGGCCAAAGGCCACGTGGAGAAGGATCAAGAGATTAGGCCTGGTGGAGGCAACCATCTTCCCATAGTTAGTCCAAGCTGCTGAGTTTATCATGACTGTGGCACAATTTTACAATGTAGATACAAGAAAGTGCATGGATGCTCAAGGTAGGACGGTAATTGACTTGTCTGCAAAGATGCTAGGATTTGTGTTTGGCATCCCTGCAAGAGATGAAGTATTCCTAACCACCGAAGAAGAAGCCCTTGGGGTATTGAATAGTAATATTGCTTCAAATAAGAGACATGTGAATGAGAACTGGTTAGAGGAGGAGAGAAAAACATGGCTAAAAGCCACAAATGGGTTGAAGACAAACTTTAAGGATCCACAAAGAGATTTGATCATCATGCTAAGTAAAGCCTTCGGTAAGCCAGATTGCAGGCATTTCCATCCCTGGATGTGATAGTTTTGATACTTAATATAAGTACAGATCCAATAGCCAACAAGATGAGAGGGGGGGGGGGTGAATCATACAAACTTAATCATCCATAAAAATATCAGATTCAACCTCGGTAACATATATCAGTCATATAACCGAAAACTGTCAAACATGCAAACACAAAAGCATATGAACAATATAAACCTCATAACACCAGATTTAACGTGGAAACCCAAATAGGGAAAAACCACTGTGGGATTTCAGACCCACTAAGAAATATACTCTTCTAGAGTATGCTCGGTTAAAAGCAAATCCTGTTAAAGATTACAAAACACATTGCTAGATGTGACCCGGTTAAGGGATTTCCCTTAGATCTGTTAGGATCTTCACTTTGTTAGAAGTGACCTTGTCAAAGGATTTCAAACACTCAATCAGAATGTCGCCTTGTTAGAGGATTTACATATAATACTGTTAAGTCCACTTGGTTAAGAGATTTCCTGTCACTTTCACAAAATAACAGTAATAGAATCTATCTGCAACTTCACATCTAAAATGCTAAAGCAGATTCCTATTTGTTCAATACAATCTAGACATATAACTAATCTTGTCTATCTGCTGGGCATCAATATTCTATTTTTCTAACAGATCTTCAAGCTTCTGTGCTGGGTAATCACTATGTAGCATCCCCTGTGCATACGCTTGCCCGCATATATTGTTTATCAACAGTTCCTTTTTTATAAACAATCTTCTAACCACTTAATCTCCTTGATCACATTTCCCATGATCAATCATAGCCATCAGATCTTCAATCTTGTCCAGGTTCATTGTATCTTTCTATCTGAAAATGTTTTACCCCGCCTCGGAACTTGCACATTCACCTTGGAACTTGTGTTAGGGTAATGCAGTTCAATCTAAGCTATAGATCTTCTTGCCGACTTTCCATTGCCTTAGATTTGTTAACAAACTTCTTCCACGGCTTACCAATCATTGATCCACTCCAGCTCATCAACATCTTTCATTAAATATCACATGTAAACATTTAATGCATTCTGTTATAGCTCGGTTACAACTCGGTGAATACTAAACTTTACTCAGTAGACATTCTATCTTCATTAATCGACTGCGATAACCTTAAGTTTTACTGACTAGGTTCCTTAGGGTTTACCGACTAGGTTCTTTGCTTGATAACATAGTATAGTATTAACCTTTACATTTTACAACATATGTATGATGTTAAAACAATCTAAAACATCAAGATCTCATCATTGTCTGACTCGGTAGAGTTGCCCATTGAATAACTTATCCCCTTATTCATCATATTCTTTCTTGTGTCTTTACCGACTTCTTTATAATCTTCATATCATATTTCTTAAGATATGGCAACATCATACTGAATTAGAAAATCAATTTCTTGACATCAATGACAAAATATTAATATCAAGATAGTAAAACATCTATAATCAGTTATGTCCATAATCATCAACAACCTTCTCAATATCCTTGTAATATTGCCAACAATCTCCCCCTTTGGCATTGATGGCAAAACCAATTGATTTGACCTTTAAAAATTTGGATTGTTGTGATTCTGAAATGCTCTCCCCCATACATTAGACTTCTCTTCTATTTTCAGTCTTTATTTCAATCTATAGTCTTCTCTCAGTCTTCTCCCCTTTTGGTAGATCTTCTCCTTCGTGGTCTTCTCCCCCTGGGTAGGTCTTCTCCTTCTTGGTTCTTCTTCTTGGTCTTCTCCCCCTTTGACAACAATGCCAAAAGGAATAGAACTGAAACATAATTTCTTGTTGTAAGAAGTTATTTCCTGCTATTGTGTATCAACTAAGTCTCGATCAGAGCATTTGTTTACAATTCCTATTCCCTATATCATTTTCTGTATTATCCCAGTATTATTTCCAGTACACTTTTAGAAAAACATTCTAAAGTGTATCACTCCAGCATCAGCTACCCAACAGATATTCAATAGAGTCATCAAAGTGATGCTTTCACCGAACTTGGTCAGTGAGTAAAAGATAGGGGTAGGACCCCTAACTTACTTCTGAGATATTCAAAAGTGTCCTTTGGTAGTGGCTTGGTGAAGATATCAACTATTTGTTCCTTTGTGTTAACATATTCCAACACCACTTTCTTCTCTTGAGCTTCTTCTCTAAGATAATGATATTTGATAGATATGTGCTTTGTCTTATAGTGCATAATAGGGTTCTTTAAAATATTAATGGCACTAGTATTGTCACAGAATATAGTTACTGGATCGGTAACTTTCTCATTTATACCTTCCGACAATTTATTTGATCCATGCAATGTTGGTACAATTCAGTGCTGCAGCAACATATTCAATTTCGGCTGTTGACTGAGAAACAAATCCTTGTTTCTTGCTAAGCCAACTCAATAGTCTTTCTCCTAAGAAGAAAGCTCCTCCACTTGTGCTTTTTCTGTCATCAATGTTGCCTGCCCAATCAACATCAGTATAGACTTTTAAATCAAAATCATTTCCTTTCTGATATACTAAGCCATAATCTTTAGTGCCTTTTAAGTATCTAAAAATTCTTTTGACTGTTGTCATGTGTATTTCCTTAGGATCTGTAGAGAATCTTGCAACAATACCTACTGCATGTGCTATATCTGGCCTGCTATGAACAACATATTGTAGTTTTCCAATCATGGATCAGTAGAGTGTCTCATCAACAGATGCAGATTCATCATTCTTTAATAGTTTGCAGTTTGTAGTCATAGGAGTACTTACTGGCTTTGAATCCTCCATTCCAAATTTCTTCAAGATTTCCTTTATGTATTTGTATTGAGTAATGAAAATCTCATTTTTCATTTGCAGTATCTATAAGCCTATAAAATACTTTATCTCACCGATTAATGACATCTCAAATTCTTTGCTCATTTCATTTCCAAAGTTTTTGCATAAAGAGTCATTTCCAAAAAATATAATATCATCAAAAAATATGGCTAAGATTAGTATTCCATTTTCATCATTCTTCATGTACATGTTGATGTTCTCACTTGTCCTTATAAAACCAATCTTAATCAAATAAGAGTGCAATCTTTCATACCATGCTCTAGGTGCTTGTTTCAGACCATATAAAGCTTTGTTCAATTTACATACCTGATCTTTATTATTGTCTTCAACAAATCCTTCAGGTTGTTCAATGAAAACTTCTTCTTCTAATATTCCATTCAGAAATGCAGATTTGACATCCATTTGATATACCCTGAAGTTTTTGAAAGTAGCATATGCCAACAATGTTCTAACTCCTTCAAGTCTAGAAACAGGTGCAAAAGTCTCACCATAATCAATTCCTTCTTCTTGGGCATAACCTTTGCAAACCATTCTTGCTTTGTTCCAAATGACCTCACCTTTCTCATTTAGCTTGTTTCTGAAGATCCACTTTGTACCGATTACATTTTTGTCCTTCGGTCTTGGGACCAATGTCCATGTGTCATTCTTCTTGATTTGATCAATCTCTTCAGTCATAGCATTTATCCAATCTTCACTGTTGATTGCCTCTTTCACTATTCTCAGTTCAAATTCAGATATCAAACATGTGTTCTGTCTCAGTTTGTTCCTTGTCATCACTGGATCATCCTTATCTCCTATAATCTGACTTGGTGCATGGTGCCTTCTGACATATTTGGCTAATACAGGCTCGGTAGGCTCTGTATGATCCTCTTCATCACTCAGTAACTGGATATCTTCCTCATTTCCTTCAATAGTTATCTCGGTAGGACTTTTCGGTTGCACATAGACAAATTCATCATAGTCTTCTGGTTCTTTGGAATTCCTTTCATCAGTTCTTTCTACAATTTCATCAATTTTCACATTTGCACTTTCTACTATTTTGTTAGATGATTTGATCAGACATTTAAATGCTTTGCTTCTAGAAGAATATACTAGAAATGTTCCTTCTTCACTTTTCTGATCAAACTTGCCATTTCTATCATCTTTATGAACATAGCATTTGCTTCCAAAGATCTTAAAATAACTTACATTAGGTTTCTTGCCATACCAGATTTCATAAGGTGTCTTCAAAGTACCTTTCTTCAATTGAACTCGGTTCAAGGTGTAAACAGTTGTGCTTATTGCTTCTCTCCAAAATGTTTGTGGAACCTTCTTCTCAATCATCAGTGTTCTAGCACATCCACAATAGATCCATTTCTTCTTTCAGCTATTCCATTCTGCTGTGGAGTTCTTGGTGCAGAGACTTGTCTTTTAATACCATGATCATTACAAAATAGGTTGAACTCATCAGATGTGAATTCTCCTCCTCTATCTGATCTAAGACATTTTAGTTGTCTTCCTGTTTCATTTTCAACTCTAGCCTTGTACCACTTAAACATTTGAAAAGCTTCTGATTTTTCTTTTAAAAACATTACTGACATCATCCTTGAATAATCATCCACAAATAATATGAAATACTTATCACCATAATAACTTTGAACTTTCATAGGACCACAAAGATCAGTGTGCACAAGATCTTAAATTCCCTTAGAAGTGTAGGACTTACTTGTAAAGCTGGATCTTGTCATCTTACGCATCTGGCATCCTTGGCACATAGCATTCTCAGGTTTTTCAAGACTTGATAGACCTCTTACTCTGTGCTTCTTACTTATCTTGATCAAATTATCAAAATTAACATGACAAAACCTTTTATGCCATAACCAGATGTTATCAATCTTTGCATGCAAACACTTGTTGTGAGTAGTGTCAAGGTGAAATGCATTACCTTTTGTTTGTGTCCCGGTAGCAGCTAACTTTCCACTCTTGTCATGAACTTTGACAATTCCTTTCTGAAATTCTATTCGATAACCTATGTTGTTTAGCTGTGCTACACTCAACAAATTATATTTCAAACCTTCAACCCAATAAACATCATTGCATCTTTCTTTATCAAGAAGTGTTATGGATCCTTTACCTCTTACCGGACATGGTGCATCATTACCAAATCTAACATAGCCTCCATCATAATCTTCTAACATAACAAACTTGTGTTTATCTCCTGTCATATGATGTGAGCATCCACTATCTATAATCCAAGAATCATTAGTGTTTATGTGAGATATTAGGGCTTTTTCTTCATACCTTTCTTCATTTGATCCATCCTTGGTGGCCACCTAAACAACTTCCTTTGTATCAGTCTCATCTGATTTATCATCTTTAGATTCCTCATCAACAATTAAGCATGTCTTTCTATCTCTTCTTCTGAAGTCTCGGTGTCCTCTGTAATGATTATCTTTTTGTCTGTCATCTCGATAATCTCTCTTTTCAGTGAAATCTTTGTCAGGACAGTTAGAAGCCATATGTCCAATCTTATCACAATTGAAACATTTCAAAGGTAGTTTTCCTTTATACTTACCTTTGCCTCTCGGTAACCTTTTGGCCAATAGTGCTTCAAACTCTTCTTGCTTTCTGATTTCTTCATATAGTTTATGTACCTCCTCCATGTTCTTCCGAAATCTTTCACTTGCTCCACTGTGATCTCTTTCGGAGTACTTATACTTTCTCTCATTGTAATCATTAGATTCATTCAGATGAAAAGAACTAAATGCAGATTCAACTTTATTTACCAATGACCCACTGTTATCAAAATTACTTAACTCAAATGCATGTAGCTTACCAATAGTAGCATCCAAGGAAACTGACCTATTAGGTACAGACCTCAATTCATTGATTGCAGAGACTCGAATTGCATAGGTAGGTAGAAGGGTTCTTAACAATTTACTTGTCACATCCTTTTCTTCAATAGTTCCTCCTGCTCCTTTGATTTGATTTACAATCTCCTTTAGTCTTGTACTGTACTGGGTTATGTTCTCACCTTCATTCATCCTCATAGATTCAAGTTGTCCTCTTAGACTATCAACTTTTTCTCTTTGAACATGTTCATCTCCTCCATATACAGATATGAGCTTAGTCCACATTGCCTTTGCATCATTGCAGCCTTCTAGATCATTAAACTCAGAATCGGTCAATGCAGATGTTATTTCAATCATTGCTTGAATATGTTCTTGCTTTGCCTTTATCTCTTCCATAGTCAATGGATAGGTGCTCGATGCAACAAAATCATTCTCCAGATAGTATAAAGCATATTCTCCAACTCCTGATAGATGTAGCTTCATCCTTTTCTGCCATGTAGAGAAACTTGACTTATTCAACTTGGGTGCATCCCTCTTATACATCTTTGCATCTTTAACTCAAGTGCCTTTAAACTTTCCTTTCAGAGTCCAAAGCTCTGATACCAATTGATAGTTCTGATACTTAATATAAGTATAGATCCAATAGCCAACAAGATGAGAGGGGGGGGGGTGAATCATACAAACTTAATCATCCATAAAAATATCAGATTCAACCTCGGTAACATATATCAGTCATATAACCGAAAACTGTCAAACATGCAAACACAAAAGCATATGAACAATATAAACCTCATAACACCAGATTTAACGTGGAAACCCAAATAGGGAAAAACTACTGTGGGATTTTGGACCCACTAAGAAATATACTCTTCTAGAGTATGCTTGGTTAAAAGCAAATCTTGTTAAAGATTACAAAACACATTGCTAGATGTGACCTGGTTAAGGGATTTCCCTCAGATCTGTTAGGATATTCACTTTGTTAGAAGTGACCTTGTCAAAGGATTTCAAACACTCAATCAGAATGTCACCTTGTTAGAGGATTTACATATAATACTGTTAAGTCCACTCGGTTAAGAGATTTCTTGTCACTTTCACAAAATAACAGTAATAGAATCTATTTGTAACTTCACATCTAAAATGCTAAAGCAGATTCCTATTTGTTCAATACAATCTAGACATAGAACTAATCTTGTCTATCTGCTGGGCATCAATATTCTATTTTTCTAACAGATCTTCAAGCTTCTGTGCTGGGTAATCACTATGTAGCATCCCCTGTGCATACACTTGCCCGCATATATTGTTTATCAACAGTTCCTTTTTTATAAACAATCTTCTAACCACTTAATCTCCTTGATCACATTTCCCATGATCAATCATAGCCATCAGATCTTCAATCTTGTCCAGGTTCATTGTATCTTTCTATCTGAAAACATTTTACCCCGCCTCAGAACTTGCACATTCACCTTGGAACTTGTGTTAGGGTAATGCAGTTCAATCTGAGCTATAGATCTTCTTGCCGACTTTCCATTGCCTTAGATTTGTTAACAAACTTCTTCCATGGCTTACCAATCATTGATCCACTCCAGCTCATCAGCATCTTTCATTAAATATCACATGTAAACATTTAATGCATTCTGTTATAGCTCGGTTACAACTCAGTGAATACTAAACTTTACTCGGTAGACATTCTGTCTTCATTAACCGACTGCGATAACCTTAGGGTTTACTTACTAGGTTCTTTGCTTGATAACATAGTATAGTATTAACCTTTACATTTTACAACATATGTATGATGTTAAAACAATCTAAAACATCAAGATCTCATCATTGTCTGACTCGGTAGAGTTGCCCATTGAATAACTTATCTCCTTATTCATCATATTCTTTCTTATGTCTTTACCAACTTCTTTATAATCTTCATATCATATTTCTTAAGATATGGCAACATCATACTGAATTAGAAAATCAATTTCTTGACATCAATGACAAAATAATAATATCAAGATAGTAAAACATCTATAATCAGTTATGTCCATAATCATCAACAACCTTCTCAATATCCTTGTAATATTACCAACAGGATGTTCCAACTCAAGACCACCATTATTATAGGGAAGCAGTACTTTGACTGGGCCCAAATCCTCTCCGACAACATCCATAATGAGATGATGGAAGTACAAAAAATGAAGAAGTTCTTTTTCACTTCCTATGTTATTTGGGTGGCTTCCCGAGCAGGTAAGTTCCCAGGATTACAGGTAAAAGGCCAGCTGGGAGATGAGGAAGGGCAGAAGAAATTTTGGGAGTGATGCTCTGCAAAAAGGGATGGATAGTTAGGATAAACAAACACAAGACAAGAAACAAGAAACCAAATTGTTAGATGTTAGTGTTAGAAATCACAAATTAAAGATTATCCTAAACAGGCATACCAAGAGAGACACTATAAGAAAAATAGAGCATTTAATAAAGACAACAAATGCAACAAGGCATCTCCAAATGCCTTCCACCATGCTTCTAGCTCCTCCTCCCTTTTTCCTCTCCTCTCCAAGTTTCCAAATAAGTGTAGCTCTCAGCGACTTTTTGCACTATGGATGTCTTATGGAGATTTAAGATTCAAAAATGTTTTTAAACTATGCTATGCAAGTGTAAAAACAAGCTAAATATGATATGCGATGAAATGAACTAAGATTTATTTTAGTCTAAAATGACAATATGAGTGATTATGCAATGCTCTCTCTAAAATTGACTATAAGTTAAATACATACAATTTTTCAGGATCTGGATTATGAAGAAATGAGCTCTATTTATAGGTAAAATGGAGTAATGGATGGTTGAGATTGAGTAATCTCAACAAGGGTCAGGATTGAAGGGTTTAAGATCCATGTGAGGACTTTCAACCCAATCCCAGGATGAAAAGTGTCAACATGAGAGGGGTTGAGGGGAGAGGGAAGAAGCATTAAATGCTTGACATGGCCTGAGGGTTAACTTGGGAGGTAGGGTTAATGTTGAGTTGAGTGAATAAATTCATTATTCAAGGAATAATGGTTTTATCCAATGGATAAACTCTTGTGCAAGAGTTAGTGAGGATAACCATGGTCAAAGCAATAAATGCTTGAGGAGACACATGGGTTATATGAGGGTTGAGTTAGAGGTCAAAGTCTCTAATGATGGGTGCAAGTAGATTTAACCATAAATGGTTATGTAAGAGCCATTAATGGTCATGTAAGAGCCATTAGTGATTTTGAAGACTTTAGAGGTTAGATTGTTGAACACAAAAAGCATTCAATGCTTTTCAAATACTTTGAAGGCTTTGAGAAGTGTTCCAAGTCGCTTAGGAAAGTGACAATATTTAGGGGATGGATTAGGCTAATTACGAAGGTATTAGAAGAGTCTAGAAGGGGATTTAGGATTGAAAGTGGGTTTGGTGGGTGAGGGAAATTAGGATTTTTATTAAAATAAAATTCTTTTATTTCAACAAATAGGTGCAACTTGCATTTTTAGGAGAATGCAAGTGGGGGGGGGGATTTAATGATTTAAATAAATGTTTTAATTATTTATGTAAAAGAGGAAAGGGGGTTATATTAAATAAATAGGATTTATTTATTTAATTGATTGTGAATTTGGTTTAATGAATTAATTAAAATAAATTGAATAATTTATTTAATTAATAGAAGAATGATTGAAGATGAATTAATTAAATGTTAATTTAATTAGTTGTTGGCTAGTGGGTTTATTAATCAAATAAATAGAAAATATTCATTTAATTAAGATGGACAGACTTATGCGACTACATTTGCCCCTCTTTGAGACGATGCAATTTATTCCGTCATTTCAAAGAAGAAAAATAGGTGTGAAGAAATATGCCCCATAAAATGTTAATTTAATGGGTGGTATGCCCCCTCGAGAGATGGGCCGAAAATTTCAAAAACTTGGGCGATCTCTTGAAAAAGAATGAGAATTGGCGGGGAGGTAGAAGAGAAGAATTTAGCAATAACAATGAAAAAATAGAAGAAATCAGAGATAAAACGGAGAAATGAGAGGTGTTGGAAGTTCACAGGGACCACGACGATGAGCGGGGTAAAATTAGGGTTAGGGTGAAGGGTATATATGGGGGTGAAGGGGTAAAAAGATAGGGTCATTTGCTTTTATCTCTATAGTCATTCAGAGCTCTGATAGTGACTTGGGTGAAAGAGTGAGCATCAGTCAGGATGTCAGTACCTATAGCAGATCATCGACTAGAGCGGGTCCGTCGATTCCTACGGCCAGATGACTACGGACCAGTGGTAGGTAAATTTAAAATTTTGTTTTATGTGCATTTTTTATGCCTTTTTGCAAGCGTCCAAGTTGAGTCAAGACAATAGCACTAAAACTATGTTTAGCGCTTTTGTGGCGCTATAGCGCTATTGTGTAGTGGTTTTAGCGCTTCTGATTTCGTAGCGCATTTGCATAGTTGTTTTAGCGCGATTGTAGTTGTAGCACCATCGTGTCAGTCTTGTAGCGCTATTGTGAAGTAGTTTTAGCGCTATTGGTTTTGTAGCGCTATTGTATAGTTGTTTTAGCGCATTTGTTAGCAAAATAGAGCTATTGTCTGAAATAGATGCCCCAGTGTTAGAAAATTAATCTCCTGATGCCAATAGTGGATGGATTGATAGTTTAGTTGTTTTGAACCATAGCAGCCCCATTGAGACTAGGTCATTATGATAAATGTTTGTTCTAGTCTAGGTTTGCCATGATTGCTTACCTGTTGAGACCCAAAGATACTTGATCAAATTATTTGTTGATGGTCTAGGTTTAAACTTTAAGAAAGTTTGAAACAAAACAATTGATGATGATGCGGATGTGTGATGATGTGTAGTAGGATATTCTCGTCTTACAGACACGAGAGAGGCATCCAGCTACGTATCAGCTAAGAGATTGATTGACGAAGGCTGAGATTGATTGTATCGCATCGATAGGTCTATATGATCTGATGTATATGCATGTGATTCAGACAAATCACGACTTGATGACATCATTAGCAGAGCAGTGGCATAGCGAGACTTGCACATTCTATTTAGCCATGGGGGAGATGACTGTGACATTGGAGGATGTGTGGCGGATTTTACACATCCCTATCCGAGGGGATCTTGTGACATATGATTGAGCTTGGGAGACAGCAACAGTGCAGCAAATTTTTTATGAGGATGTGTTTATTCATGATGGCTCGATAGAGTGGGAGGAGATAGCTGCATTATATGAGCCACTACCAGCTATATTATTAGGGATTGTTGGGGGCTTGCTATGCCCAGATCGAAGATTGCATGGACTAGCCATGGGTTGGGGCCAGGTTATAGAGCAAATGATGACTGAGGGGACCCGCTTTGCTTGGGGACCGTGTGTTCTATCACACTTATATCGGGAGCTACATGAGGTTGTATACTGCAAGACGAGTTCTCTAGGAGTTGGGATCACTCTGTTGCATATTTGAGCATGGGAGAATCTACCCATGACACGTCCCGTGAGTTTGAGACTTAGGGAAGTGGATCAGCCCTATGTGTATATGTATGGAGCTATGATGAGTCAGCCCCACCTGGGGAAGTTAGAGTGGTGACAACAGGCATTAGATGATCTAGATATAGTGATATGGAGGCCCTATATTGAGTGTGAGCCTTGGGATGATGATGCAGAGGCCTTGCCTTATGTTTTTATGACACGGTACTTGATTGGTAGGACAACCTACAATGTGGAGAGACAGGTACTTGGTAGAGTGATGAGGCAGTTTGGTTGGAGGCAGAGATTGCCGAGTGGATTAGGGGAGTATGCACGGGCAGTACGAGAGAAATCCTAGTGGGATTCAATATTACCCTATGATCAGGCCTTAGTAGAGTTTCAAACTTTACAGGCGAGACCATGGTAGATGAGGCCAGGGGTGGTAGATGCAGGGGTTACATATGAGTACACTCAGTACATTACACATCCCAGTCCATGCATATCAAATCCGAAAGAGCCAATTTCAACATTTGAGAATGACGGGAGATAGAGACGAAGGAGGAGAGGAGGTCGAGGATTTGTAGTAGATGGACAAGGTAGAGGTGATGGAGGAGGGGATGAAGGAGGAGGTGATGGAGGAGGAGGAGGTGGGGGTGGTGGATTTGGAGGTGGTGGGGGGTTTGGAGGTGGAGGTGGTGGTGGTGGTGGTGGTGGTGGAGGACGATTACAATGGAGAGGGAGAGGTCGGCAACCTTTACGACTATCACAGGGGCCTTTGATACAGGGAGGAGTTAGATTAGGTGGTAGAGATATCGGGGAGGGAGAGGCACCTATGGACACGGGAGAGGGAGCCACTAGAGGAGGAGAGGGAGCTATAGGTGGAGGAGAGGATCCGATGGGGATGGGAGGAGGAGATCTGTGGGATCATATGATAGTATTTTTGTAGACTCGGTTGGAGGATATGGAGGTAGAGGTTGCAGCTAGAGATGTTCAGTTGTTTGCATGGGAGTCAGAGTTGGCTGTAGTGCTGTGGGAGAGAAATGATGTAGTGGAGAGATTGACGGAGCTGCAGGAGAAAGTACGAGTTGGGGTAGGAGCACAGGGTCCTACTGGGGAGGTGATGAGGGAGATACGGCGAGCGCAGACAGAGATAGAGTATTGGTGGGGTTTATAGGAGCAGGCGGTGCCAACCAGTTAGCGAGTACTGAGCTATTCACAGAAGTGTTAGGCAAGATCAGAGCAGTCTTAGAGGATGCAGAGCAGTGGTGGTGTGATGGGTCCTCCACGACGAGATAGTGTGGGTGGTGCAGGGGGTAGTGGGGGAGCAGGTGGTGATGGTGGTGCAGGGGGTAGTGCTAGAGCAGGTGGTGATGGTGGTGCAGCATCTGGCCAGAGTGCCATTTGAGAGAGCTCTATGTATTTTATTACATTGTCATTTTGGACTATGACTTGGATGGCTCTTGGTAGCCGATATTTTTGACTTCATTGTACTCGGATACACATATGTTTTTGCGAGATGATATATGATGTGATATATGAGGAGATCCCATATTTTGTGATGATATGCATTTTGATCATATGTATGGATTTATGCAGGATGATGATTTATGATTTATGCTTAGATGGATACTTGTACTTGCTATATGTATGTGTTTATGAGATGATTCCTATATGCATTTTACGTTTGATTTGTATGATGTCTATATGCATGTTTATGAATGTGATACTAACATGTGGATGCAGGTTAATATATGCATGATTCGTTGGTGTAATGCCTTATGTATGTAATGTCATGATGATGATGTATGCATATTGAAATGATGCTAACTATGAATAGATAGTACTTGTGTTTTATGTTGATGAAAATATGATATGCAATTATGCTTGATATGATGAAATGCAATGAATCGAATGGTTTATGTAAATGTGTATAGATGTTTAAAAATGGATAAACAAATGTAAAGTACAAATGTTTATGTAATGATTTATAAATGAATGTACATATAAAATGTATAAACAAATGGGAGACAAATGGTTATGTTATGATTCTAAATGTTATAAAATATGACTAAGTGAAATGATAATGTGATGATAATGCAACGAAGGGGTAATGAACAACTGTACCTTAATGCAATGAAAAAGAATAATGAATGCATCTTAATTAATCCTAAAGGAAATATTTGTAAGATGAAATGGATGAGTATAAGAATATACATGAATATAATGATAGATAAATAAATGCATGCAACTAAAGGAATCTAGACAAATGTATGGTAAACAAGCTTAAATGATAATGAATGATTTTGAATGAGTTTTAACAAGACATCTAATTGTATCTAGATGACTAAATGAATGTACAATAATGGCTAATAATGGTAGCAAATGCAATAATGAAATATTTATACAAATGAATCAAAATGTCTTGATTTTGCAATGATGTAATGATGCTAATGCAAGTAAATGATAATGAACTAGATGTATTTTAAATGCAACTAAATGATATTAAATGTACTTAAATGAAGATCTAAAAATGAATTTAATAAACCTATATGCAAATACATGATAATGAAATAGGTGCATTTTAAATGCAACTAAATGTAATGAAATGATGATGCTATGTGTTCATGATAGATGAACGCAAGGTTGGTGAGAATTTGTAAGATGCCCTAATGATGTATCTGAGAAATCTATCGTGATTGTATCCAAGACCAAATAATTTCTCATATTTAAACTTGTTCACACTTGGATACAAAACCATAAATATGAATAATGAATGATCAAATGGATGGGTGATATGCAACGAAATGCAATATAAACAGATGAGATGAAATGACGATCCATAGTGCTTTATTTTCATCATCGAGCATGGTAGTATCAATCTTGGACGAGGTAGTAGGAACCAAGTTTGGAGCATTGTATGTGCAAGAAAGCAGCATAAATAAATAAATAAATAAATAATATGGACCCTCCATAATGGTTCATGCTCATATGGTTGAGGTATACGCTGTAGTCAGCAAGCCATAGTGATCCATGGCTGTATTTCGCATAAGATCACTTAGCTTTCTGAACTTCCCACGTAGACACCATTAGTAAATACCCCAGAACTTCATTGGAATAATTCATAGAAGATAAATGAACAATGCTTAGGAACCATCCCAACTACTCTAATCACTTGTGGATATCTCGGAGTAGCGTAGGAACCTGATATAAATGAATAAACAACTAACAAATAGACCAAGTACTTGATAGCTTAAACAAAATTTTCTTGTCCAAGAAAATGTTATCATGTCTTTGTTTTGGTAAGGAAGGATGCATCCGTGTTAAGATAGTTTGTGTGGCGATTTTGATTGTTTGGTCGATTTGATAAGTGGTCATTGTTTTGAGTATTTCAAAATGTTTTTTTGGTATCTGCTTGGATGCGTATGTACAAAGGATTGTGTTGCCATGTTTTTGATTGATTTTTGATGTTTTTTGGATTTTGTGAGTGTTTTGGAATGTTTTTGGTATTTTGTGAGATAGTTTTCGAATGTAGAACTCAATAAATCACAAGTAATGCAGAATCCACTTCCATCAATAGGTTAAGGGCATTGCCCCCAGTTTAGACATGACTATGAAAAAGCTGGATGCAAGACGCATGAAGTACTACCCTTGATTGCAGATCAATAACAAGCCATGGTTTGAATGATGGATGAGTGGATGCAATGAATATGATCACAACAAGTCTGAAAGACAATGGAGTCATAGCCATTACGAGTGGCACCTTTTTTCTAGGTTTTTACCATCACACTTACCCAAGGTGCCACTGGAGTGGTTGTTCACCATTTTTTGATGCATGATTTTTTTTCTTTACTATTTAGATTTTTATTTTTTTTTGTATTTTCTTTAGGACATTTATCTGAATGTTTTTGGTGTTTTTTTTTTTTTCTGATATGTATGGGAGCCTGATGCTCTGTACATCTTATGTATGAAATCATTTGAGGTGCATGTTGTGATGACTACTAAGAGGGGGGGTGAATTAGTATGCCAAAAATTACTGTAAGCAAACTCTTAAATAGTTTAGCAGATAATCGATGAATCAGATTCACTAATAAACTGGTTAAGATAAATGCAAACCAAATAGCAAACAAAGCATTCACCCACAAAAGAACAATCACCATAACACAAGATATTTGACGTGGAAACCCAAATGAGAAAAACCACGGTGAGTAGAAACTTACAAGTAACTATCTGCAAAATAGTAACCAGACCAGTTAAGGTCATACAATGTTCTTCACCAGAACAGATTCTGTTAGGAATCTAGATGTCTGTTAGGAGATAAGTCCTGTTAAAGACTACCCATTAGAGGATTTTAAGATCCACAGTTGTGAACCACCTTGTTAAAGGATTTACGAAGGCTTTGTTGAGCCTACCCGATTAAGGGCTTCAGACTTGTCGAAGTTGTGAGTAATCAACAAGTGAATGATCTAGATAATAGCACAATATGCTTAATTAGATCCTTGACCACTCCTTGTTAATGCATTTCAGCATTACTTCAGTCTTCTATATATGCACACTCTATCTCTTCACATAGACCTAACCTTCTCTTCAATGATTGCACATAATAACCTTTTCTTCTCTATCTCATATACAGAACCTAGACATGATGTCCTTATAAAGGAATCTGATTTCATGTCGGTCCAATAAGATTAGACTACAAGTTCCTAGGTATAGTGCATCTAGATACATTTGGTAACACAACACAAAAACACCACCAAAGTGTCGGTGGATGATAACTCATCACACATTACAATAATACCAGTTGGTAACTCATCACAAATATATATTAGTTAATACAATATACCGATTACTGGTTGTCAAAAATGAAGACTGGAATATCGTAGTGTTCTGATAAAAAAATTGACTACCGCTCGGGTCCTTCGTTCTGCTTGAGATCCTCATACCGCTTGAGGTCTTCAGTCAATCTGTGACCGGTAAACCATCTTCTGCAGAATATTAATAGTCTAAAGACTACACATTCAATGACATACAATACCGGTTGGAACAACTACCGGTTGAGCATAACTCATACATCAAGTAAGTGTGTGTCCATCAATGACAATCAAAAACATCATCAAAAATACCAACATGTTGTTGATCAGATCTTCTAGCGGTTCTCCTTCTGAAGTGGCCAACTGATATGCCCCGGACCCAAATACAGTAGTGATAACATATGGACCTAGCCAGTTTGATTCAAACTTTCTCTGATGTTCTCTATTTGGTTGGTTACGAGGATTTTCCCTGAGAACAAGATCACCTACCTCAAATGTATGAGGTCTAACTTGATGATTATAGCTTCTGCTCATGCGCTGCTGATAGGATTTGAGGTGATTGTATGCAGCTTGTCATTTCTCATCAAGTAGTTCCAAGTCTTGAAGACAAGAGACTCGGTATGCTTCATCATCTATCAAATTAAGCAAAGGAAACCCATAGAGATGGTATCTCAACCTCAATAGGAAGGATGGCTTCTGCGCCATAGACCAGTGAGTAGGGAGTTGCTCCTATAGGGGTTCAAATGCTAGTTCGATAGGCCCATAGCGCTGGATTTTATTGAACGTGCCAATCATGACCGACATCATTGATTGTCTTCTTGAGAATTCACAATATGTTTTTGTTTGATGCTTCGGTCTGACCATTTCCAAATTGAACGTCTGGTTCACCAAAAGATGCTCTGCAAAAAGGGATGGATAGTTAGGATAAACAAACACAAGACAAGAAATAAGAAACCAAATTGTTATATGTTAGTGTTAGAAATCACAAATTAAAGACTATCCTAAACAGGCATACCAAGAGAGACACTATAAGAAAAATAGAGAATTTAATAAAGACAACAAATGCAACAAGGCATCTCCAAATGCCTTCCACCATGCTTCTAGCTCCTCCTCCCTTGTTCCTCTCCTCTCCAAGTTTCCAAATAAGTGTAGCTCTCAGCAACTTTTTGCACTATGGATGTCTTATGGAGATTCAAGATTGAAAAAATCTTTTAAACTATGTTATGCAAGTGTAAAAACAAGCTAAATATGATATGCTATGAAATGAACTAAGATTTATTTTAGTCCAAAATGAAAATAAGAGTGATTATGCTAAAATTCTCTCTCTAAAATTGACTATAAGTTAAATGCATACAAGTTTTCAAGATCAGGATTATGAAGAAATGAGCTCTATTTATAGGTAAAATGGAGCAATGGATGGTTGAGATTGAGTAATCTCAACAAGGGTTAGGATTGAAGGGTTTAAGATCCATGTGAGGACTTTCAACCCAATCCCAGGATGACAAGTGTCAACATGAGATGGGTTGAGGGGAGAGGGAAGAAGCATTAAATGCTTGACATGACCTGAGGGTTAACTTGGGAGGTAGGGTTAATGTTGAGTTGAGTGAATAAATTCATTATTCAAGGAATAATGCTTTTATGCAATGTATAAACTCTTGTGCAAGAGTTAGTGAGGATAACCATGGTCAAAGCAATAAATGCTTGAGGAGACACATGGGTTACATGAGGGTTGAGTTAGAGGTCAAAGTCTCTAACCATGGGTACAAGTGGATTTAACCATAAATGGTTATGTAAGAGCCATTAGTGGTTTGGAAGACTTTAGAGGTTAGATTGTTGAACACATAAAGCATTAAATGTTTTTCAAAGACTTTGAAGGCTTTGAGAAGTGAATCCAAGTTGCTTAGGAAAGTAACAATATTTAGGGGATGGATTAGGCTAATTAGGAAGGGGTTAGAAGAGTCTAGAAGGGAATTTAGGATTGCAAGTGGGTTTGGTGGGTGAGGGAAAATAGGATTTTTATTAAAATAAAATTCATTTATTTCAACAAATAGGTGCAACTTGCATTTGTAGGAGAATGCAAGTTGGGGGGGGGGGATTTAATGATTTAAATAAATATTTTAATTATTTATTTAAAAGAGGAAAGGGGATTAAATTAAATAAATAGGATTTATTTATTTAATTGATTGTGAATTTGGTTTAATGAATTAATTAAAATAAATTGAATAATTTATTTAATTAATAGGAGAATGATTGAAGATGAATTAATTAAATGTTAATTTAATTAACTGTTGGCTAGTGGGTTTATTAATCGAATAAATAGCAAATATTCATTTAATTAAGATGGATTCATTTATGTGACTACATGGAGTTACTCACAACTCCTTCTCGATAATGCAAAGGCTCATTTCAAGAGAATCAATGATGCCTTCCTCTTCCTTGTTATCATCAAACTCACAGGTGATACAGGATACAGAATAAGCCCTAAAGCAATGGCGATCATCCAAGAATGGGCATGTTGGTTCATCCAAAACCATCATTCTACATACATCAAGGTCAATGGTTTCACAGGGAACTCGATGCTATTTCCTTGATATTGCAATGACCATATCATTTTGTTAGAGTATGTCAGGAAAATGCTCGGCCACCAATCCCTATTGTCATTAAAACACAAGGCAGGAATAGATTTCTCAGTTTCCATTGGATATTTTTCTTGTTCAAAAATTCAAGTAGAGCAGAAGCTCCAAGATCTAAATCTTAAATAATTTGATTACACAATGGAGTGTTATGATCCCTATGGAAAGCTCAAACAAACCATGCCTAAGGCATATGAGGGGCACAAGCCTAGATTGGAGGACTTTTGGGCCAACCTCCAAGACAATTTTGAGGTGAGAGAAAAGAATTATTATAGACTGCCAATGCCACAGATCGGGGACTTTTAAATAGAAACCAGTCTCCCCAAAGAGCCGAGGGATGATGGAGAACTATTAGACTCCATATATAAAGAACAATAAATTGACAAGAAGCCTCTCTCTCTTATAAGGTGGTCAGTGCAAGAAGATATA
Source organism: Cryptomeria japonica (assembly GCF_030272615.1). Taxonomy (NCBI): domain Eukaryota; kingdom Viridiplantae; phylum Streptophyta; class Pinopsida; order Cupressales; family Cupressaceae; genus Cryptomeria; species Cryptomeria japonica. The sequence continues at coordinate 763,547,024 of NC_081408.1, forward strand.
TATATAGACCAAGTAACCCAAGCAGTTATAAATAGAACTAGACAATGGCTTAGTTTGAGGGTTAGGCCAAGTGCCTCAAAAGGGAAGAAGAAGGAATCCACCTCATGTGTGCCCCAATCAAGGGGTTATAAGGAGTATGCTCGCAAAACAAGGTATAGTTCTTGGAAGAATACATCCACCGACTCAGATGAAGCGGCTGAGCCCGAAGAAAGTTTCGATGAGTTAATGAAGAAGCAAAGGTTCTTCTTGTGAGAACATCAATTGGACAAGATTCAGGAGAAGGCGCTCATGAGGGAGAAGAATAAGGGAAAACAGATGAAGGTTCACCCACTCAGCCTTCCTCGATAGCTGCAGTACATGCCCCAATTACTAATGCCCCTATGCCACCACCAGTTGATACAACCACAGTGCCTCCCAGGACATAGGCATTTAGGCCTACCACTAAAATTTTAATTGTCCGTAATATCAAAATAGACTTTGACCAGGAAGAGGAGCAACCTAGGGAACAACAACCACTTGGAGGGGAGAAAGAAAGAAATGAGGTTGAATATTTGTTGAATGAAAGATTAATTCTAACCTCTTAGGACCAAGAAGACCTCCTTAAAGATATAGTTGCTAGGCAAGGTATGGGAGAAACGGATAAGGAGGGAAGGAGATTTGGAGAAGAGGTCAGTAATAGGTTGAGAGAGTTGCACAAGAAACAACAGTTGAACGTTGATATTGCTCTCTAAACTTATCCGTCGTGCTAAATTGCAACACCTCAAGGTCTTAAGAACACAGAGGTAGAAGAGAAAGATGAAGTAGAAGAACAGTCAGATGTGCACATTGTGACCACTGACATAGTGCCTCACGAAGGTGATTAAGACAAGGATGTGCCACAATGGTTGGAGTTCACCTTCGAGAGAAAGAAGAGGAAAGTAGTGTTACCAAAGGTTACTCTACAACAGGCAATCATGGAGGAACCAAGGAAAGTTAAGAAGCCCAAGACTATACTTCATCTATCAAGAATATATTCTTGTGAGATGGTTGTGGACATAGCAGTTCCTCTGCAGGCAGAATGTCAAAGCTCCCCAAAGTACCAAGTGTCTCAAGTAAACCTGCGTAAGTAGATGAAGTGGGGGGAGTTAGATACTTTAGAACTAGCTACTAGTGTTGTCAGGGGTTGAATGGGGAAGGAATACACCTCCCATGCAAAGCTCAAAGCACAGCTGGAGCAGTACAAGCAGTTGTTGGTATAAATGAGCAAGCCTCTAGATTCTTTTTAGAGGTAAGATAGGTGGTTGCCACAACAAAATCATGGGCCCAGATAAATGCCTCAAGAATTAGACTATTTTTACAAGATACCATGAAGGAGTACAAGGAGGTAGTACAGGTAGGAGGAGCATTATCTTCTTTCTCTCAGCAATGCGAGCAAAAGATCAACATGTTCAGCAAACAGTTTTGATTATTAAGTAAGGTTTTGCACCTAGGTGAGGAAGTAATCATAGAAGAGGACCTTCTGGGTGGAGACAGTTGTAAGAATTTGTAGTCTTACACATACATTTTGGAGATAAAGATGGAAATGCTTCAGCACTATGTGAAGGATGTAGCAGACATTCAAGTTTCACTCCTCAAGGTGGTATTAAAATATGAAGATTTTGTAAGACACTTGGAATTTTTGGGTTGGGGATAACCAATACAAGAATTATGGAAGAAGAGAAAGTACTTAGCCAATAGGATGCATATGAGGCCTAGCAGTTGGGACCTCGAGCTCATTTCACTGTCACATTGATGGATAGATATACTTATCTAATTACACAATGCCAAGAAGCAGTAGAAACAATAGGGGAGTTGGAAAAGAAAAGGAAGAATGCAGAGGAAGTTTTGAAAAAGTATAAATTCAGAATTAAGCATGTTGTGGATCTTCTTACTGAGGTAGCTGCATCTATCATTAATAATTATAATTCCTATAAAAATAAGTAGAAGATAAACATATAGTTACTTAAGATAGCAGGACTTTTGAAAGGAGTTTTTGACTTTCCCACTAGTACTCCAACTATGTCTCCAACTCGCATTCCAGTTTTGAGCTAAATTCTGCATGACTACGAAAGCCTAGTTCGTACAACATGGTCTTCGTAGTTCTCACCTAACCTCTGTTTCATAGTAGGTAACTAGATCTAGAGGCAGAAACTTGCGAGTTAACTGCGACTCATAGCTTTTGAGTTCTTAATTTAGATTAGGTTTATTTCCTAGAAAGTAGGGCAGAAAACTCTACAAATTGAGGAGTTTGATTCATTTGTAAGGGTCCACAAATTGATAATTTGAGGCCCACTTAAAAATTTTAGATTATTTTGCAGATTGTTATGAACTTGAGTTATTTTTTTTATACATTCTTTGAAATTAATACAAGAAGCAGCTTATAGATTGTATGATCTATGCATATGTTCTACAAATTTGTTCTTTGTAATCTGGTAATGTCTATTATTTGAAATCAGCAACATGTTCTGATCTTCCATTTATTGCTTTATGACTCATGCTACGCACGTAAGTGGTGTATGAGAATTACTGTGATAGGAAATATTGTGGTGATATTCTTTCAATAAGTTTGTAAGATTGTTGACTTTGCAGGTTTACTAGAGGTCCATTGTTGAATGTTGATTTGGATAATATTTGATGATATTTGGATTGCAGGGTACTAATTAAGTAGTTCGTTAAGTTGTTATTGAATTAGTTTCATTGTTATTTTTCTTTTTTCCCTATCTCTTGCAATTTATTTCCAAAAGAATCTTAAAATCATAAAATTACAAAAAAAAGGAAGTTAATTTATTAATGATTAGTGGGATTTAGTTTCAACCAGCAGGCCTTTTAACAAGTACAACCGCATCAACCATTGGACTGCCCATCACCGTCGAGACCTGACTATAGAGACCTTGGGGTGATTAGTTCCCTAGAACTTATTACTTTTCAAGAGAGGTGGTGAGTGTTCATATTGATTACCTAACTGTCGGTGAGTGTGTCAAAAAAGTCATCAACACCCAGATCTGACCGTACTCACTTGGGTCGTTCCCCTCTCACCAATGCCTAAGCAAATGAAGAGGGCAAGCCCGCTAAGGGTAAAACATGCAAGAAAACAAGAAAAGTTTTGAGGGTCAGGATTTCTAATTGTCTATGAAAACAAGAGAATACTCTCCTACCTCTACACTTTCCTCAAACACAAAAAGAAAGAGTTCTTTTAGCCCTAATTAAAATCTAGGTTCCTAGAATAAAAAAATTAAGAAAAACACAATGTTTGGTCAGATTTCCTTAGGCAACCTGCAAAAAAGTGAATTAGTAGCTATGTTGTTTGAGCAATATGGTCTTTAGCAAGCGGGAACTTGGACTAACATTCTACAAAAACACTTGTTAGGCTGTCAAAAACATCAAAAACTCTTGATCCTGAAATACCCTAAAATTTGAGGTCCAAAACCCCTCACAAACATCCTGACAATATATATGGAATATAACTTAAATGTAATATTTCATATATAAAAACTCCTAAAAAAACTTTTTTATACGAGTAAACAGAAACATAAACTCGTATGAGTTATTCTACAAGCTCATACGACAAATCCCAGATAACTATATGACAAAACACAAAAACTCGTACTATGTAAGACAAAAACTCGTACGAGTTTCAATAGAGAGGACAAAAAGTAGAAAGAAAAGAGTCAACACAATCGATATACATAAACTCGTACAAGTTTTCTCAGCTGCCCATACAATGAATCTCAAATGCCCATATGACAAAAGAAACAAAGTCATTCTATGTTAGATAGAAACTCATACGAGCTTTCGCGTTGAAGCGGAACCTGCAACAAAAAATCATAAAAACTTGCAAAAAAAGGTTAAATTCGGGGACCTGAGTCCCACTAGGCGTGCCAGAATGAAGAGGGGAAAAATGTAGCAAGGTAGGATTAGATGGTTAGTATGCAAACAAAGCATTCAAACACATAAAAAACATATAAAACACATCAAACACAAAAAGACTATTTATACCTTGCTAATTTTGCCTTCTCCTTCGGATTGGACCTTCGGTGAAGTGAAGAATGTGCCCCTTCCTCACTTGAGTGGAATGGTCCTTGATGGGAATGTTGAATTCTCTCCAAGTGCTCAACAAGATAGGTTGGATTTGATAGGATTTTGGATGGATTTGAATTCGAAGGTTGAAGGAATAAGAGATAGGAGAAATGGGCAGCATGAGAATGCTATGAGAAGAAGTGGATCCTTTATGAGGAAATGATCATCCAACTTATAGATTGGAGGAGGCCAATGAAGGGCCAAGATTGATTTCCTTATGGATGGTTGAGATTTATTTGAGATAGAAGGCATGGATCAAGGGCGCCTTGGGAAAATAAATAGGAATATAAATATCCTTGGGGAAAGGGGAGAGAAATTTGAATTTCAAAATGAGGAATTAAAAATTCTAAAATAAGGATGCATTGAGAGATTCAAAGAAATTTGAATTTCTTTTAGAGACTCAATGTTGATGTGACATGAGTGGGAATTAAAAATTGGAGAATAATGATAAGCATGATTATGAGAGATTCTAGAAAGATTAATTAGGTTGAGTGGGATTAGGAAAAGGTGATTTGTAGGAATCACATGAATAGGTTAATTAATTAAAATTAATTAACTGAGGGGATTTAGAGGAAATAATTATTGGAGGGGACTTTAGAAGAATAGGGGAATTATTTATTTATTTGATAAATTAATTATTAGACAATATTACTGTGATAGAATTAATTGAATTAGATTTAATTAACACTGAGAAGAATAAGGATAACACAATTAAGTCAATTAATTATGTTGACAAACTTAAATTAATTAAATATTAATTGTAGGTGTCTACACATCCAAAAAGAGTTCTATACATTCCACACATAACCACACAACTAAAAAAAATTTCATGGGATAGGTTGCCATACACCAATTTGTAATTCAGATAAAAATTAGATAATTGGATTATCACAATAAGAATTAGGAACATGATCTAACAATATGCAATATTCTTTGCATAATAGAAAGATGAGGAATGCAACGCATTCCTCTGCATCAACCTAAACATGTACAAACATTGTATTTAATCATCTGAACACATTTCCAATGTTGACTGGACAAAATAAAGTCCACATACATTCTGGATACACATCATGCTAACCTATTTACCATCTTGAATAACTTCAGATAGATATTGACCATTTGCATAACATCTGCCTCATATATACATAGACTATGCTTAGCCTAACTACTTTTGGAGTAGAGAGTTGACATCATTGACAATATGGAATGCATAAATTTGTAACACGAAGTGCTTACAATTATAGGAGTGCTCTACTATTACTTATTCAATCTTCTTCTCTAGGTGAATACATGGTTAACATTCTTATTAATTGTAGTTTGACTAGACATGCTTATTTTATTTGATGTAAATGAAAGGAAGTTAAGGTAGTGGAACAACTTCTTACGCTAACCTTGAGAGGGGGGTTACGCAAAATAAATTAAGATCTTTATGATAGTTACAAAAACTTGACAAAAACAAATATAAATAACATGCACAGCACAATAAAATGATCTTCATGGGAAAACCCTTTCAAGAGAAAAAACCAACATTCCAAAAGTTGCCCAATATATTATTCAAAAATACAACATAATAAAATATAAGAGAAATATTTTTGCATGAGTATCACCAATCAAATATCTAGAGGTAACTCAATAGATATAAGAATCTTACATGCGACCTCCATCTTATGCACCTAATATATAGGAGATACAATACATGAAACCATCAAAATGTGTTACAAAACCATGAACTAAAACCACCCAAAAGTGTGATGCCAAACTTATCTCCAATCCAAGATTACCTATGACGTGTCAAAACACATATCAACATGTGTAACTCCCTTTTACAACTCATTTATGTGTCAAACATATTTTTATATTTAAAATTTCAAGTTACGCAACTTTTAGAGGCCATAACTTTTGATTCAAGTGTGTGATTAATGAATCATTTGAAGCATAGAAAATCTCATGAAGTTCTCTATCAAGCTATAACCCACTACACCAGTTATGATCACATTTGGAGCTGTTTGGAGACTCTCAGGTCTTCAAGATTAACATTGAAACTTTAAAAATGAAAAATTTAATATCTTCAAATCCAAACATGATCTTACAACAAAAATTTGACAACATGCTTATTTAGCCAATCCGTAACTTTGGGAAAAAATTTAGACCAATCCGTACTCAAATGTGAACTTAATATAAATAGTAACCTTAAGTAACTACAAGGTTAGGACAACTTTATCCTAATAGTAAATGCCCCCCACGAAATACTCAATTTTATAAATCTCATCTTATTTTCTAGGTATGAAAGTGGCTTTTATGTTTTGTCATCACAAAATTCTTGACATTGCTTCAATAAATGGAAGGAATGCCACTAATCCACTTATTTGAGCCTCCTGCTATGTCAAAAGTATGGTGATTCCTATCTCGTATTAAAGCCATTGCATTTATGTTTTAGACATTTAATTTCGTGTTCCAAATTCCCATCATCACAAATTAAAATCTAGAGTGTACTTGATCTTTAATTATCCACTTTGTCATATATAAACAAATATGAAGATTTTACTTCTCCACTCATCAAATATAGAATTTATCCCTATTTTCTCCTTAAATTTATGATGATAAATATAGTAGCATAAATGCTTGAATAATTTTGTCAATTCAAAGGAGTGGGCATTAACTATTCTGTGTATGTCATGCATACATGTAAATACATACATACATTATGTGATTGATTAAAATATTTAAAATCTTATTTACTTTTAAACAAATAAAATTATTATAATTAGATGTACATGTGACTGTATAGTATAGTTGGTTGATGAGATGGACATGCATGTAATTTTATAGCCATAGCGTACTTTTGTATGGACAATAAATACTTTTAAAATTCTTATAGAAATGAGCTTGGATCAAGGGTGCAACATAATTAGCTAGAAAGTTTCTTATGCAAATATTTATGCTGAACAAATTATTAGAAATATTTTCTAGATATCATCAAATAATATTCAATCATTGGAGACTATCTTAACACTTTCTATCTCTCGATATCAATTATGTGAAAACAAATAATATCTCTTTCACTATAAATAAATCAAGTGGCAAAAGTAAGTAATAATTGTATTGTGTTCACCTTTTCACACCACCCTATATTCTGCTGACTCTCCCACTACCCAAATTGTTATCAAATATGTGGGTAACCATGGCTCCATTCACTTCGATGATCAAAATATGAATGATTCTTTCTAATCTTTCATTTGTGGGAGTCTCTGAAAGAAATGAAAAATCTATCAACATGTGCATATGATTTTAAGAAGATGCAAAGGATTTTGAGCTTAGATGTAGTTCTTAGACAATGCATTTCTTACTTCATAAAATTTATTATCTTAGTGCATACAAATTGAATTTTTGCCAACTTTTTTTGAATTTGGACCAAGAAATCAATAAGAGACATGACAAATATTGTTAAAAATTCAAATACTCTTTATAAACAATGTCCACATGGAAAGAAAAAAAGAGCTAACTTCAAGACAAAAGAGTATTCATTGTCAAATCCATTGGAACTTATTCATATGGACCTCTATGGACCTACAAGGACTGAAAATCTACAAGGTGACAAGTACTTTATGTTTCTTATTGATGATTTCTCTAGAATTACATGGGTTACTTTCTCAAAGGAAAAATTTGAGGCATTTAAAATCTTCAAAAATTTCAAGCTATAGTTGAGAATGAAATTCGATCAAGGATAAAGTTCTTAAGGTTAGATAGAGGTGGAGAATTTTTATCAAATGAGTTTAGAGAATTATGTGAGCATCATAGAATAAGAAGGCAATGATTTGGTACTGTAGACACCTAAAATTGTCATGTCTAGTTAAATAAATATTTTATTTATTTAATTATCTAAGCCTAATTCTTCTATTAATTAAATAAATCTTTATTTATTTAATTCATTCATTTATCCTCTTCTAGCCTTATTTCTAATTTAAATAAATACATTTATTTATTTAAATTATCCTTTTCCTAAATTAAATAAATATTTTATTTATTTAATTGATCCCACTTCTTCTATTAATTAATTTATTTAATTAATTCATTTTCTACCTATGACACATGTCATTCATCTCTTAATTCCTACACTACCTACCCCTTTCATTATTTTATTATTTCTTCTACCTACCCTCTAATCTTAGCCGACCTCCTTTTACACCTCTCAATCTCATCCCTCCATTTCATATTGTGTCTTCTATTTAAGGAGATGCCTTCTTCATTATCAAACCCTAATTGACAATTTGGAGGACTTGACTACACTACGATCCTACTTGAAACCACATTCCGTTCTTTGTTGAGCTCTTGTGCATATAAAATCTGAGAGCAAATATATCAAGCAAGATCAATGGAGATAGGAAGAATGGAGATCAAAACCCTATTGGACATGTGATGGTATAATCTTTGTGATTTCATGTGGTTTGCATTGTCTTAGGTAATCTTCATATGTTATGGTGGATCTTTGTTGATTGTTAGGCTAGGGTTTTGTGGTTGGATTCATTTAGCCTTTCAATATCGTTATTATTGTTATCCATTTTCACCATATATAGGTACAAGGAATCCTCAACAAAATAGAGCTGTGGAAATAAATAATAATACTATTCAAAAAATTACTAGGACAATGCTAAATGAAGACAAGTTATGTAGACATATTTTTGCAAGAACTAGTTAATACTTATGTCTATATTTTGAACAAAGGACAAATTGGAGTGAACAATAGAAAAACACCTTATGAAATATTAAAATATATACTTAAAATAGTAAAGTAATTCAAACTATTTGAAACAAAGTGTTAAATAAGAAAAGATGATGAATAATTGAGATAATTTAAGCCTACATCAAATGAAGGTATCTTTATTGCCTATTCCTCAAGATGCAAGCCTATAGATGATACACCAAAATATAGTAGAAGAATGTTGAAAGTGCAAATATGAAAATGGGTTAAACAAAAAATCAAAAGAATAATAATTTATATCCTTCAAAGGAATGAGAGTATATAACATAAGGAGAAAATATATAAGAACAAATAGAAAGAAAAATTACAAAGATTGTCACTAAGTATGTTTAAAAGAATAATTTAGAAAGTTAGATCCTCGATGATAAGGGTGCTTGAATTTAAAATAGAAGAATATTGGAAGGTGCATCAAAACATGCAGACTTCTCTTTGCTATCTATAATTGATCCTAAGGAATTTATAGAGGGAAGTAAAAGAAAATCACTAAACTGATGCTATGGAAGAAGAACTAAATCAAATTGACAATAGTGAGACATGAGAACTTTTGAACCTAGATCAAAAAACAAGATTTTGATTGGAATTAAGTCACGGATTTTCAAAAATAAGTTGAATGATGATGGGCAAGTAATAAAAAAGAACACTGGTATGCATATACTATGCTTAGGTTGAAGGTATTAATTTTTAAGAAAAAAATTCTCCTATTGCTAGAATAGAAGCTATTAGAATGTTTTTGTATTTTGAAATTTTCAAAACTTTAAGGTCTATCAAATGAATGTCAAATCTAACTTCCTTAATTGAAATTTGCAAGAAGATGTATACATTGAACAACCAAAAGGGTTTCATTTTTTAGAGAACCATGACCATGCATATAAACAAAAGAAGATACTCTATGGATTGAATCAATTCCAAAGTTCTTAGTATACTTGATTGGATAAATATATGCAACAACATGGATTCAAAAGTGGAATTTTAGATAGAAATATCTATATAAAGATTTTAGGTGAGCATTAGTTGATAGTTACAGTATATGTTGATGATATCATTTTTGGAAGTAGCAATAACAAATTGTGCAAATATTTTACAAAAAATATGCAAAAATAATTTGAAATGTCCATGCTTGGTGAGTTGTCATTTTTCCTTGGTTTATAAATTTATCAATCAGATAAAAGGATATTCATTTTACAAACCAATTATGTCAACGAGATGTTGAAGAAGTTCGAACTAGAAGATTACAAACCAATGAGTACAAATATGGTCATAGATTGTAATTTGAGCAAAGATGATGAATCTCTTGGAGAAAATTAGACATTGTATAGATCAATGATTGGTAGCCTATTGCATTTAACTACATCAAGGCCATGCATTATGAAAGAAGTAGGCATGATGGAAATTTTTCAAGCAACACCTAAAGAAACTCATGTGAAGGTAATAAAAATAGTATTTAGATATTTGAAAAGTGATATAGACTTTTGGGTTGTGGTACTGGTGCAGGGCACCTATCACTCCATGCAAATTTTGGTTTGTTCTTAAGTTTTTTATGTTGTATTTCATGTTATAATAAGTGGACCAACCATTTGGGACTTAATGAAGTCATGGTTAAGTTGTCCAAGCTTTTGTTGTGTTCAAGATGTTGATATCCTAGAAAGATGTAATGTTGATGTTGTTCATAGGTGCACTACTCTAAAAATAGAGTCATCATGTAATAAGGGTGTAATGCATTGTTTTAGGTCTCCTAGAATGCATAGAGGGCCTTTGGATCCTTGGAGTACGCTTGAGTGCAAGGTTACATCCTAAGGATCAAAAAGATGTAAAAATGCTAAGCAACATTTGCAATATTGCAAAAAGTTGCACTTTATGTTGTTGGCGGTGAACAAGTTGGTTCTAACCAACTGAATCATGATGTTAAAATCGAAAGACAACATCATTGTATAGGTTGGAAGAGTTTGGAATGTAGAGCAAGTTTTGTTTGTAAGGAAAACCTTGTTTTTACACTGCTTTTACTTCTTTTTTTCCTTATTTTTTTGTGTTGTACAGTCCAGTACGGACTTGTCAGGGGAACCTACCTGCAGGGAATGAAGAAATGGTGAATCTACTTTCCATCAGGGTAAATTTCAAGGTTTGATTGTGTCTAGTTGCAGAGATTCAAATCATTCTTTGTGAACTAGGTACAAAACCCTTGTAAGCCAGGGTTTATGCAATAAATGGCTCTAACTTGAGCACCCAGTAATGGCACAGGTTGAAATCCAGTAGAATTATAGGTTAGGGTCTGTAAATATGTTTTGTATAGGTTTCTTGGATTTTTAGACCTTTTTGGTGGTTTTACAATGATACCCTAGGCTCACAGCTAGGAGTTGGTGAGACTAGGATAATAGAAGATGTGTGTTTTCATAGCACACATGGATTGCTAGAACCAAACTTGATAAATGTTAGGAGACCCCATTGAATTCCCTTTAAGAATCCATGATTAGTTTTTCCAGAGGTTTTGAATGGCGAATATGTCTGAGGACAAGTTTGTAAGTCACCCGAGTAGGCCTAAAACCCTTAAAAATAGGACAGTTCTAGAAACCCCATGTGTACGGAAAACCCAGATGCCATTTTGTAGTATTGTATGTAACTAGGAAAAGGGTACTCAGAAATGTCATTTTTGGGGGGCCTTGTGTGGGTAGATGTGAACTTAAGCCCTGAAAATAGTAAAAGGAGGGCTAATTGAATTAGGTCTATTTGGAGCCCGATATAGACAAAGTGAGATTGAGAAGGCTTGAAAAGGGGTTTAAAGGTGATTAAACCCTTAGAAGACACCAATGACACTATTTAAACTTCATTTACACTCATGTAACAAGTTTATGGTTAAAGATCTTTTGCAAAGGTTGTTGGAGTGTTAGGAAGGTGTGATAGGGATTGAGGTGGAATCCTCAACAGGAAAGTGTTGTTGTAAAACATTTGTGGAGGAAAGCCAAAGTGGATTAGGCATTGGAGGTCTAACTATAATAACCCTTACCAAGTACCATTGGATGGGCTTGAGGAGTTAGAAGGTTGGAGAGAACAAGAAAGACAACTAGGTGACTGAGAGCAACTCCAAGAAAATCTGCATCAGAGTGGTATCAGAGCCACCCTTTGAAACATTGGTGTATGTCAAACTATGATGAATCAGAAGCAATTTCAATTCCTCCAAATTAAATGACTCCAGAATCCATCCGGCAAATAGTGACAGAGATGTTAGAAGGATTGAAGGCTCGGGAAGAAAATAAAGGGACCCGAAATGCCAAGAAGGAGAAGGAGAAGGTTAAGACAGAATGGGGAGATGAGACAGATGAAGAAGTGGAATATGAGGAGGACCAGACAATAGTAGCAATGCCTCAAGACCAAAAACTATTCTTGGATGCAGTCAAATCCATCTCCAAGGATAATTTGGATGGATTACCCACCTATGGGGGAAATCTCAATGGAGAGGAGTTATTAGATTGGATAGAAGCATTGAATAATCATTTTGACTATAAGGAGGTAGCGGAAGAGAAAAGAGTAAATGTATCCAAGTCAAGATTGAGGGGATCAACCTTGGTTTGGTGGAACATGATGCAAGAAGAAAGGGTACAAGTAGGTAAGAAAAAGAGAACTTCATGGGAGCATATGAAGATAAGGATTAAAGCTCAATTCCTACCAGGGGATTATGAATTTCAAATCCACAAGAGTCTGCAAAATTTGAAATAAAGGGAACTAGATGTCAATGCATACACTGAGGAATTCCACAAACTAATTTTGAGGGCTAGGAAATATGAGAATGAAGTGGAGAAATTGGCCAGATACATGAATGGTCTTAGGCAAAACATTCAAGATGAAATAAGCATCCTCACACCAGACACTGTTCACAAGTGTTTTCAGTTGGCATTAAGGGCAGAGGAAAATATCAAAAGGAGAAGTGAGCAAAATCAGAAGCACAGAGGTGGTAAGAACTTTAGGGGTAGAGGAACCTTTGGCAGAGGGCAGAGTGCTTCAAGAAATGAAGAGAATCAAAACCAAGAAGAAAGTGGGGACTCTCAAAGAGGGACATATAGAGGATCCTTTAGAGGGAGAAGCAATTTTAGAGGCATGTTTGGAAGCTTAGGGAGAGGAAATACAATCTTCATCGTTAGGTGTTACCACTACAACCAAGTTGGACATACCATGAGAAGGTGCCCAGGAAAAGCCTCAAGTTCATACGTGAGTGAGAGAAGGACTCAGTTAGTGCAAGAGGAGGATACTCAAAGTGTAACCTCTCCAATAAGCAATGCAGGGCCAGTGACAGATGGGGTAAATTTGATGATGAGAAGAACAATGTTAAAGATACCCCAAGCTCAAGAGCCACCACAGAGGAAAAGTCTAATTAGGACCACTTGTAAGTCACATGGATAAAATTGTAAGGTGATTGTGGATTCAAGTTACACAAAGAATATTGTCTCAGTTGAAATGGTGGATAAGCTCAAACTGAAAAGATTGCCTCATCTCACTCCCTATAAGGTATCTTGGCTCAACAGGGGTCAACATGTCTTAGTTGATGAACAAGCATGGGCAGACTTTGAAATTGGTGAATACAAAGACAAACTTCTATGTGACATATTGTCTATGGATGCCTGTCATCTTCTCTTGGGTCGTCCATGGCATATGATGTGAAAACCTATCATGATGGAGAAAAGAATAGTTATCTAATCAGCAAGAATGGTAAGAAGTATCAAATGGATCCATTACCTGATCCAAAGGAGGAAAAACAAGTAGGGTAAAGTGATGTTGATGAGTGGAAAAGAGTTCCTTAAAGTGTTAAAATAAGAAGGTAATCAGGGCCATGCTATAGTGCTAAAGCCCAAAGATGAAGCTAAGGAAGATCCAATGAGTGAAGTGCCTCAAGAAGTGAAAGGTTTATTAAAGAAATATGTAGAGGTTATAGGAGATTATATGCCTAATTATTTTCCTCCAATGAGGGATATTAATCACCAAATAGACTTGATACTAGGGGCAAATCTGCCTAACAAAGGTGCTTATAAAATGACACCTAGCCAAAATGAGGAGATTGCCAAACAAGTGCAAGAACTCTTAAATAAAGGGTTTATTAAAAAGAGTTTGAGTCCTTGTGTTGTTCCGACTTTTCTAGTGCCTAAAAAGGGAGGAAAATGGAGGACATGCATTGACTCAAGAGCAATTAATAAGATCACCATAAGATATCGGTTTCCCATGCCAAGGATATAGGACCTATTGGACAATCTAGGTGGAGCATGCTACTTCTCAAAGGTGGACTTGAAATCTGGTTATCATCAGATAAGAATCAAGCCTGGTGATGAATGGAAGACAACATTTAGAACCAATCCAGGCCTATATGAGTGGTTGGTGAAGCCTTTTGGCCTCACCAATGCACCTAGTACCTTTGAAAGGCTCATGAATGAAGTCTTAGTTGAGTTTTTTGGCAAGTTTGTTATTGTGTATCTTGATGACATTTTGGTCTTCAGCAGGTCCAAGGAGGAACACCTTAAGTATGTGGAGATGGTCTTGAAGAATTTGAAGGAGGCTCAACTCAAACTCAACCTTGAAAAATGTGAGTTCTTGAAAATAGAGTTAGTTTACCTTGGTTTAGTCATTTCACAAGGTTGTTTAAAGATGGATCCAAGTAAGGTAGAGGAAATCCTTGATTGGCCTACACCTAGGAGCATAAGTGATGTTAGAATTTTTCATGGAATGGCATCTTTTTATAGGAAATTTGAGAGAAACTTCAGCCATGTATGTGCTCCTATCCTTAACACCATTAAAGGAGGGATTAAATGTTAATTTAAGTGGACAAAGAAAGCCAATAAGGGATTTGAATTGTTGAAAGCTAAGATAGTATAGTTGCCAACCCTTAGATTCCCTGATTTCAGTTAGTTGTTTACAGTAGAGTGTGATGCTAGCCAAAGGGCAATAGGGGCTATTTTGAGTCAAGAAGGTCATCCTATACTATTCTTTTCAGAGAAATTGAATGAAGCAAAGAAAAGATACTCCACATATGATTTGGAATTGTATGTCATGGTGCAATAATTGAAGAAGTGGCCTCATTACTTTCTACCCAAAGGGTTTGTAGTTTATACCGACAACCATGCCCTTAATTTCCTTAATGGGCAAGAGAAATTGAATCAAAGACACCTAAAGTGGTTTGAATACTTACAATCCTACACCTTTTCTATCAAGCACAAAAAGGGCACTACAAACAAGGTAGCTGATGCACTAAGTAGGAGAGTAATGACTATGTAGGAGATACAATTGCAAAGTGTGGGATTGAATGAATTAAAAGACCTCTACAAGGATGATAAAGACTTTGTTGAGATATGTGTTGTTTGCTCTGATTTTTATAAGACCTCACATGTTTCTTATACAGAGTATATGATACAAGAGGGTTTTTTGTTCAAAGGACACCTTCTTTGCATTCCCCAATGTTCTATGAGATAAAACATTATTCAAAAAAAGCATCCAGGAGGTCTAGGAGGTCATTTCGGCATGGATAAAACTATGGAGTAGGTTAGTAGATTTTACCATTGGCCCAAGTTGAAATCAAAAGTGAGAAGGTTTGTAGAATAATGTGCAATTTTCCAAAGAGAAAAAGGATCATCAAGTAATGCGAGTCTGTACCAACCTTTGGTCATACCTCAGAGGCATAGGGAATGTTTAAGCATGGATTTTGTGTTAGGCTTACCAAGAACTCCAAGGGGATTTGACAGTGTGTATGTAGTGGTTGATAGGTTCAATAAGATGGCACATTGTATACCTTGAAAAAGCACCAATGATGCCACCTACATTGTAGGACTATTCTTCAAAGAGATAGATAGAATTCATGGCCTTCCAATCAGCATAGTCAGTGATAGAGATGTAAAGTTATTAAGCCACTTTTGGAGAACACTTTGGAGAAATTTGGGCACAAAATTATCTTTTTCATCTACCTACCATCCTCAATCAAATGGTCAAACAGAGGTAGTAAACAGATCCTTGGGTAATCTACTAAGATGCCTCACCAAACAACATGGGCAGACTTAAGATTTGGTAATCGGCTAGGCAGAATATGCATACAATGACTTAGTTAACCGGAGTACAGGTAAAATTTCCTTTGGAATAGTGTATGGTTTTCATCCTAGGGTCATACTAGAGCTCAGGGATCTCATTTCTATGACACCTAAGAGTGCAAAAGGTGAGAATTTTACAGTAGGAATCAAAGAAGTGCATGATATGGTAAAACAAACCTTACAACAAAAGTCTGAGTAGTATAAGATGAATGTTGATAAAACAACAAGGAATGTGCAATTTAAGATTGGAGATTTGGTCCTAGCATACCTAAGGAAAGAGACTTCCAAAAGGGTAGCCTACTAAGCTATTGATGAAGAAGATTGGGCCTCTCAAGGTGGTGCATAAATATGGTCAGAATGCATATGAAGTTGAACTCCCTCCCACCTTGGGTATTTATCCTATCTCTAATGTGTGAGATCTCTATCCATACAAGAGAGACTCACAACCACATCAGTTGGACACTTCATCACAAGGTACTGAAGATTGGGTGAGAGATTTTCCACCAAGCCAACTGGTCAAGTTGGAATGTATCTTGGACACCAAGGTAATAAAGAAGACAAGGAAAGGAGTATACAAGAATTATCTTGTAAAGTAGGTAGGGTTACCTGAATCAGATGCTATGTGGATGTCAGAATCAGATATACATCAACATGATGTGGAAATTGCAGACCTCTTAACTCAAGGGACTTGAGTTCTTTGTCCCAAGGGAGTATGGTGCAGGGCACCTATCACTCCATGGAAATTTTGGTTTGTTCTTAATTATTTTATGTTATCTTTCAATTTGTAATAAGTGGACTAACCATTTGGGACTTAATGAAGTCAGGTTGAGTTGTCCAAGCTTTTGTTGTGTTCAAGATGTTGATATCCTAGAAAGATGTAATGTTGATGTTGTTCACATGTGCACTACTCTAAAAATAGATTCATCATGTAATAAGGGTGTAATGCCTTGTTTTAGGTCTCTTAGAATGCATAGAGGGCCTTTGGAGCTTTGGAGTACACTTGAGTGCAAGGTTGCATCCTAAGGATAAAAAAGATGTAAAAATGCTAAGCAACATTTGCAATATTGCAGTTGCACTTTATGTTGTTGGTGGTGAAGAAGTTGGTTCTAACCAACTGAATCATGATGTTAAAATCCAAATAAAACATCATTGTATAGGTTGGAAGAGTTTGGAAAGCAGAGCAAGTTTTGTTTGTAAGGAAAACCTTGTTTTTACACCGCTTTTACTTCTTTTTTTCCTTATTTTATTGTGTTGTACGGTCTAGTATGGACTTGTCAGAGGAACCTATTTGCAGGACATGAAGAACTAGTGAATCTACTTTCCATTAGGGTGGATTTCAAGGTTTAATTGTGTCTGGTTGTAGAGATTCAAACCATTCTCTATGAACTAGGTACAAAACCCTTGTAAGCCAGGGTTTAAGCAATAAATGGCTCTAACCTGAGCACCCACTGATGACACCGGCTGAAATCTAGTGGAATGCTATGTTAGGGTCTATAAATATGTTTAGTGTACGTTTCTTGGCTTTGCAGACCTTTTTGGTGGTTTTACAATGATACCCTAGGCTCATAGCTAGGAGTTGGTGAGACTAGGACAACAAAAGATGTGCGTTTTCAGAGCACACATGGATTGGTAGAACCAAAATTGATATATGTTTGGAGACCCCATTGAATTCCATTTAATAATCCATGATTAGTTTGTGTAGAGGTTTTGACTGGTGAATCTTTCTAAGGACAAGTTTTCAAGTCACACGGGTAGGCCTAAAACCCTTAAAAATAGGACAGTTCTAGATATCCCATGTGTACAAAGAACGTAAATGCCTTTTAGCAATATTGTATGTAACTAGGAAAAGGGTACTTAGAAATGTAATTTTTGGGGGGCCTTGTGTGGGTAGATGTGAACTTAAGCCCTAAAAATAGTAAAAGGAGGGCTAATTGAATTAGGTCTGTTTAGAGCCCGGTATAGACAAAGTGAGCTTGAGAAGGCTTGATGACGGGTTTAAAGGTGATCAAACCCTTAGAAGACACCAAAGTCACTATTTCAACTTCATTTACACTCATGTAACAAGTTTATGGTTAAAGATCCTTTGCAAAGGTTGTTGGAGCGTTGGTAAGGTGTGATAGGGATTGAGGTGGAATCCTCAATAGGAAAGTGTTGCTGTAAAACATTTGTGGCTATACCTTGGAGGAAAGACAAATTGGATTAGGCCTTGGAGGTCTAACTAGCAAAACCCTTACCAAGTACCATTGGATGGGCTTGAGGAGTTAAAAGGTTGGAGAGAACAAGAAAGACAACTAGGTGACTGATAGAAAATCCAAGAATCTCTGCATCAGGTACTCTATTGGTGAATATTTCACTTTGAGAGGGTCTACAAATATAAATCGTACAGGTAGTGCTGATGATAGGAAAAGCACAAGTGGAGGTCAATTTTTCCTTGGAAATAGTCTTGTATAATTGCAAGTATGAAACAAGACTTTTTTGTTTCATCCATAATAAAAGTGGAGTACATTGCAACAATATAATGTTGCACACAAGTGCTTTGGACTAAGTAGACCTTGAAGAAAATAAAAGTTGAGTATAATCAACCTATTTTAATTCTTTGTGACAATGGAAGTACAATAACTATCTCTAATAGTCCAGTTATGCATTTAAAAGAATAAACAATGTTTTAATCAAGTATCATTTCTTGAGATAGAAAGTGTCTGGGCAACAAGTCAAGTTGGAATATGTTACTACAAAAGAATAGACTACAAACATTTTGACAAACCCATTTCTAAAAGAAATATCTGAGTATCTTGGGTATATATTGGCAATGGTATCTCTCTCCTCATATCTATAAATCCTTGGAGCATTTCAATGCGTTACTTTTCTTCCCTGTATTTAAATACCTCGAGGAGAAAACATGACAAACCTAAAGTGGAAAATATTCCATAAAAAAGAGTTTTTAGATAGAGCTCAAGTAAAGGCAGCTGAACAAGATAGAATCTAACCATCTAGGAATTCCTTTTCCATGGATGTCAAAGGAGGTGAATATTGCCATTGTAGATATTTTTTCATAAATATAAAGTAATATAGTCAATGAGAGTATTTCAATTAAAATCCCATGTGTTGCCTTCCTTTTTGGTGTCAGTATTTTCATTAATGACAAAGGGGCAAATTTTTTCAAATGTGTGAATCATTGTCGTTGTTGTCAAGGAATATTGTCTTAAGTTTTAGAAGTTATCATTGTTAACACAATTATTTTTTGTAAGTCATAGACTATTTGCAGAGGTTTAGTTCTTGTATGAACAATTGGATATCATCTTTGATGTATGTCAGATTAACCTCTAGATTATCTTGTTGTAGTTATAAAGGTTTAATCCTACTAGTTATTATTTTGTATTAGCTTTCTAAAATCCCTTTTGGACCTAAAACCCTAAATGCTAAGTTTTGGATATGCCTAGTTACTTTTCTTTATGTTTCACTATTGATTGGCTCTAGCCAATGCTCAATTTCTGAAGTTATCACTTAAGCCCTTTTGATTTGTAAAGTTACTGGCCCTCTAATGCTAGATCTACAATCAATCCCAATTGCATGAAATGTTCCTTTATTTTTTCTAATTCTATATTTTGGGCGAATTTATGTATGGTACATGTTATCTCATCTTAGTTAGATCCGGTTGGCATGTTTTGAATGGATTACACAAATGCAAGGTGTCTTGACATGGCTCCACTCCATATCATGTTGATGTTCTTATTTGTCAAGTGTCATGTTTGCATTAAGTGTACTATGTCAGTGTTAGTTTTATATTAGGATTGTGAAACATGTGGTTATGGCATTTATCAATGTTGTCAGTGCATGCCCACACCTAGTCAAAAGCTTGAATAAATATTCTTCTAGGTCAGATCTAACATAGATGTCTTTGATTGGTTACACATGAGCATAGCGGGGTGTGGCCCATAATAAATCATAATACAATATAGCACTTTTAGGTCAGCCTAAGGTAGTTAGTCATATCACACAAGTGTATACTATTAGATCTTTGATCAAGATGATGCATGATCACACCACATGTCAAGATAGCATAAGAGTGCAAGAAGTGGTAACCAACCTTGGTCATGATGACATGCCTAATTAACATGTAGACTTGTCGATCCTACTTATCTGTTTGAATCATCTCTAGGCGTCATTTGATCTATGAGAGTAAGACTATGACATGTCTTGTTGACTGCTTCTAATTGACCAATGAATTTTCAATATCACTCCTAATTGGTTAATAAAATTTCAATGCTACTATTTGGCCGAGTCATGATATTCAATCTTATTCAATGCATGATAACCATCATTTCAATCCATGAAAGATGAGATCAACTATCAACTTTTAAACTTTGGCAACTTGTTAGGGTTTGAAAATGCAACCATAGTCCATGCTAACATTCTATAGTTTCATGAATGTTTTAAATGGTTGACTTCTACAAATTATTGTGATGGTTTTAAAAGTTCAAGGATGACATATTTGCATTCTCTAATAGTATAAATTGATATATACTAGAGATATTTCAAGAAATAATTGATGGAACACATAGTAAATCCATATATGATCATTTGTGTTTGAGATCATTACAACACTTTGTTATGTGTAGCATGAGTTGCCATCTATAGTAGAGATAAGCAATGTATTACATATGTTATGTTATTGAGTACATAATACTATAAATATTGGTAAGGAGGTTTAATTAAATAAAGAAAATCAAAATGACAAAGCATAAATAAGGGTCTTTAATCAACATTGGAGTAGAGGTCTATATTAATCATTTCAAGTTATTGTAGAAGAGGTTGGTGCCTCTTGATCTAAGAGATTGGTGTCTCTTTCTAATTTGGTGCTCAATTTTTGGATATTGGTGTCTCCAGTAGGTTGGTTCTTGTAAATCATAATCTAAGGGATTGGTGTCTCCTATGGGTTGGTACGTAAAAAAAATTGTAAGAACGATTCATTTAATTTTGTGAGGTTGGATTTGGATAATAGATCCAAGCAATAATCACACTGTGGTTTTATCCCTAAGGGGTTTCCATGCATATTTTGTTTCTATCTCTTATGTGGATGTTGTAGTTAGTATCAATGCTTATTTTGTTACTATTTTTATTGTTGATTTCATGATGATGATTAATGGTTTGGATTAAATGTAAAAGATTGTATTATACTGATTCTTCCCCCTCTCAATATAATTGTGTGTTTTTCAAGTATAAATAAACTTTACCTAAAAAATAATACAAACAATAATGAAACCCTCTTTCATCTCATATGCCAAAATTGTCATTGATGCAAGATAAACAATAAATGCAACAACAATAGCAGATGAAGGATATGTCATATCCCATTTTGGATATTGGAGTATCAATTTTTCTAGCAACATTCTAACATGAAAAACTTTAAAAATTTGATGGGGTGATGTATGAAATTAACCCAATAACTAGGGAGAAGGTTTTCAAAGAGTTCTTTATAGTCATGCCAAGATGCCTAACTCTGAAATCTTGATAGCTACTAATATTGTGAGAAACAGAGAGAGGGAAAAGATCAAGGTATCAAAGATGCTTCTCTATGATGCTATAATGACCAACCTCAAAATTGTAATAGGTTGAAAGAACAAAGGAAAAACAAAATTAAGGAGACAAGAAAAATAGGGGGTTCCAATTTTGGAAAGCTAAAATAAAGCATGGATGTAGGGAATAGCATAATCCATACACAAGGTATATAAGAAAAAAATAATAAAATATAACATAAAGAAATATAACAAGCATTATTACCTCAAGGAACACTTTTAATATGTTATTTATACTCGAACATCCTTGTTAAAACCTAGCTTGAGGATCCTACAAGGGAATATGACATAGAACAAAATAATTTAGAATAAGAGAGGATTCAATATGGTCAAACCACCTCAAGAGTGAGCAATTTTGGTTAATTACTCATATCATCTCCAACCCCCCAAAAAGATGATCACTTATCCATGCTAGATTTAAATATACATTTTTATTAAATGATATTTGCATTAAAACACATTATAGAAATAATCTCTATCAATACCCAACATATTTATGAACTTAGTTTCATAGTGAAACATAATTCTCTCAAGGCCTATACATAATTTGTAATGATCTCTTGTTGGGCAATACATAAAAGATGATAAATAGTTTCTATGATAGTACAAGAAATGGTTATAAATAATTTTACTAATAAAATATAATTAAACAAAAAAATAGGACTTATTCAATAAGAAAATGTAGTTATCAATTTTAAAACAATATGAAATATTAAAAATATTATAATTGTAACTTTTAAAACATTATTTACAAAATAGTTGAATATAATAATAAATAAATATACACATTAATAATTAATACATTTAAAATAAAAAAATATTCTTAAAATATTTTTTTCAAAATACAACACGATATAGAATTTATATTCTCAAGTTAGTTGTATGCTAGAAGTTTTCAAATACATACCTTTTCATTAATCCTTACAGAATTATGAGCCACTATATAAGGGCTCATAAACCCTTCTATATAATGTACTTAAAATAGCATGTTCCTATATTCTCAAAATACATGTTACATATATCTTACATTTAATATTCTAAATTCTTATTATAAGATAATAGTTTAACCTAATAAAGAAACAACTCTCATTTATTTATATGATTGGAATTAGTTATAAATGGATAGCTACTATATTTATATTAGCATTTATTATACAATTAAAAAGGCGGTTGGGTAGGGAAGGTATGTATTTGTGTGTTTGAAACTTAAAACATTAAGGCATACCATATATATTTTATCATATTAATATAAGCTCAAGTATGTCTAGATCCATACACATCCCACTACTGTGTTTAAAAGGATTTGATAAGAAATAATACATGAGATATTTCAAGATTGCATTAATGAAATAAATGAGTATAATTAATTACACAAACAATTAATTATGTAGGAGAGTTAACAACATAATTTTGTATCAATATGTGATTATACATGGACACCGCCTTAAGTTTTGTAAATTGAAACTAATTTAGACATCATAACATTCACATTCTATAGGTATAAAAGCATTCTCTTGAATTTGATCTAGTATTAAAGTGCTTAAAACTAATTCAATTAAAACACTTAATCATAAATAGAACTATT
This sequence comes from Cryptomeria japonica, assembly GCF_030272615.1. Classification (NCBI taxonomy): domain Eukaryota; kingdom Viridiplantae; phylum Streptophyta; class Pinopsida; order Cupressales; family Cupressaceae; genus Cryptomeria; species Cryptomeria japonica. The sequence continues at coordinate 763,570,094 of NC_081408.1, forward strand.
GTTCATTTTTATTTACCAAAAAATAAAATTTAGTTGATACAATTTAAATCAAATTAACATAATATTATCTATAAAGAAACACCTCAAAACTCAAATAATATTGTAAACAATATACATTCAAGAAACCAAAATCTCAGTCATAAATAATAAACATTATCCCATAAATTAAGAGGCAAAAGAATAATACTAGCATACCTATATTCTATTAAAAAATATACGTAAAATAATACCGCGAGATACCACATAATTGGCTTGCATATTTATTAGTTGTCAAGAAGGACACGAAGCTGAATAATGTTGCACTCTTTCACTCTCATTAAAGATGTAACAATTTCATATACTTGGAAGATAAGCGGCGATGATTCTATTTTATTCAGAGTAATTAAATAATACTTATAGAGCAACTGAAACATGCATGCATTTACATATCATCTACAAGTCAAATTTATTCAAAATCATTTTTTTGTTTATGGATTTTTGTATGTCATTGTAGATACCTCTTGACATAATTACCTTGTCCAAAATCAATAAGATTTACACAATTGAAACTATTTATTTTTAGAAGAGATTAAGATCCCCATTACAGTCAAACAAAAAAACCACTCAAAAAATATATAAAAAAAATTATAATTCCAAGATGGGAAGATCTAAAATTATATTGAAGAACATAGAATCCATCAACACGTCATTAATTTTGAATCCTTTCAAAGGCCATCCTAAAAAGTTGTGTCTCATTGTTTTGGTCAAAGTCTTTTTAAAGGTAATAATAACCAAAACTCTTTTAAAGTCAATAATAACTACCCCTTAAAAGTTTTCACATATTCTTTCTCTATGGAAATAAGCAATCGTAGATAGTTAAAAAGCCCAAGTTGATTAAGAGATTGATTGTATGATTGGGAATCAATTTAGGAGTGGTGAAGGCTCTAAAAGTTTGCATATACTCATTTCATTATTGAAGTTATTATATTGATTCATATTTCTGTGTAATGTTTACATTTATGTGCAAAATTTTGACTTCCTGTTATGAAAACATGAAAAATTATGAAATTTCATATGATTTTCTTTAATTTATATTTGTTGGAGTTGGATAATTGTTTTTGTTTTTTTTAACAACAGAATAAGATGTTTCACTTCGAAACGAAGTAAAATGTAAATAATTTTTATAATTGATATTATGTTTATGTTTCAAGTTTCGGATGTCAAAAATATGATTCAAATAGTTTGTTTTTGTTTTTTTTATAAAAGTGGAATATTTCACTAAATTTTTATTAATATATTTATTTTTTACACAGGATTCAAAAAGCATACTGGAAGAAAGAACCTTGGGAAGAAAACCTTCGGTCACAGCTCATAAAATAAACCTATAATATCTAACATAACAATTTATACAACCCGCCACATACAAAATGTAGTCACAACGCATATAAGATCAGTTTTACATATAGGCCATATGGCAATTAGCAAACCCATCGGATAATTCTCAAAAAGTAAACTCCTCAGCTGCTAGAAATGGAAGAAGACAAAAGATTTCAAAGCCCTATACCAATCTTGTGTGCCAAAACCTTTCTTATATCTTTTGCTTTGAGATTCCTTTAGTATACTACAAAGCCAAGTGTCTTTATCACAACTTTCATTTAAGAATTCAAATACCATGAGCTAGTGATTTCCAATGGAGGTGAATAAGGAGGGGTATCAACGTCAACAAGAACTGCAAGAGGCACCATCTGGAGAGGAAAGATTGGCGTTGGTGAAGAGCGAACAACATGCATCGATTCTAAGAGAAAGTGAATTCCTAAAAATAAATTGACAATTGCAACCAAATAATCTGGTGATGCATGGTTTAATAGAGCTACCATAGCAAACAAAGTATCATCATATAAGTTAGATATCAAACCATTTCTTAAAATTGAAAGAAGTTCCTTGTACCAACCGGAAGATAATAACTGAGAATGAGGTAGGAAACCACCATACTCAACATTACCAAATTCAAAATGGTAATTAGATAATGCACAATCCAAATCATCAATAGTGTAGAAGTGGGAATTGAAATATGCATCAAAAAGTGCCCTGACCATAGCAGAATCCAACAGCACATCCATGCAGATAGTGAGAAAATGAGATGCAATAATAGCAAGAGAACAACCTGAGCTTTCCACCAGCCATCGCTTACCCAAAACCTTGCGAAAAGCCAAAGAGAAATCCAGCGAATAAACTTGAAACAGACACCCAAGATTTTCATCATCAAAAGCATAAGAGTCTTGGAAATCATAATGCTTACGAGGCATCAAAATGCGATAGCCCACTGATTCCATGGAAAAGATAATACAAAGCCAACAGAAAGCACAGGAATATAAAGAGATGAAATGTCATCATGAGAGAACAACACCACCACCAAAGGATGCAACAATAAATATAACCTCAAGCAAACCTATAACATACATGCAAGAATGCAACCACATGTCGCCACCTTCATAAAAAATGATGACAATATCCACACAATGCTCATAACCATAAATCAAAAGCATGCCAAATAATCAGCCAAGATATCCACACGAGCGAAATCCCCCATATGAAACGAGATAACTCAAGGAAAACTGCCACCACTTGCGAAGAAGATAAATGAAATAATAAAACTAAAAGCAAGCCATCTGGACAGAGTACAACCCTCATAAAATCAACACATGAAATACATGCAATCATCATGAATTTAAACAAGCAAAAACCTTATGACAATAATGCTAATAGCGGGACAGATTTGAAGCGTGCAGAATATGATTGCCCCTGCACACCACAAATCCCAACTAATTTGCAATAAAGGCAAACCCGTACCCATACTGAGATTATATAGTAATGCAATCATCATGAAGAAATGAAAACCATCAACATCACATTGTTGCATGCCTAAATATAATCGTCATGCAAGGTACAAGGTCGATCTTCTGCAATGAGTTAGAAACAAATAAACATAGAGTGAAAACAAAGTGTATAGCATGAATATAAATTGCTCCCGCACACCACAAGTTCCAACCAAATGCAAGAAAGGCAAGAAACTCATACCCAACCTGAGATTACACACAGTAATGCAAACATAATGAAGTGATGAGGACCAAAAAGACCAACACTACCACATTAAGCTGCATGTTTGAATATAATCACCAGACAAGGCACAAGGTCGTGCTTCTGCAAATGACCAGAAAACATTTAAACCAGATGAGGAGGTAGAGAGCTATAAGCCACCTCAATCAAGCATTGGATGTCCTAAAACAATGCTTTAGTAGCCAAGAAGTCTTCCACCTTATTAGCTTCCCTATAACAGTGTACCATACTGAAGGAATTGGACAAATCGAGCTGAGAAAGAATCCTATCCAACCAGTACTTTAAATGCCAGGAGTGGGATGAGTGATTAGTGACCATGTAAAAAACAACCTAAGAATCACCCTCAATGACAACATCCAACAAATGTAACGAAAGAAGCAGATCAAGACCCATGGAGAGAGCATGGAGTTCAGCCACATTATTAGTTCCAGAGGCAATACATTGGCATTGAGCTTTTATGATACCAGCCTTGTCATCAGAGACCACAATACCAATGGCAGATTTGTCAAGATTACCACGGGAAGCTCCATCAAAGTTTAATTTAAACTTTGAAGCCAGACGAGGCAACCAGACCACCTCCGGTCTATTTACTAAAGGTCGTGGGTGAGAAATTGCCCCACTCAAAGGGAGTGATTGTAAGGCTACCCAATGTTTGGTCACCCAATTATCTCATGGTGTGAAAGTATTGTGCAGACTAGCACCTTTGTAAATGAAGGCCAAGACAGCTTCAGAAATCGATTTCTCTATACAAAAGAGCACATCTTGCAAAGGGGAAGGGTGTTTCTTAAAAATCCTATTATTCCTCTCAAGCCAAATTTTTCAAATTAGAACAAAAGGAGCAATTATCCAAAGAAAAGCATAGAATGAAGATGGATATAACAGAGGCCAACTCATGAAGTGAGATCTAAGGTCTTGACTAAGAGCAGACCTCCAATTTAACTTATTAAAAAGCCAATACCAACAATGATGAGCAAAGGGACAATGAAGGAAGAGATGATCCACTAATTCAAGGGACCCACCGCACATGAAAATAGTTTATTGTTAATGAAATGTTTTGGTTTTATTGAATCAATTCTTAACGATTTTTATGGGTCTTTTATACATTTTATAATTAAATATATAGTGATAGAGTTTAGATTTGGAAACAAGATAATCATATACAGAGTGGGTATAATGAGAATTGACTAAATTCTAATACACAAATAGACTAAATTCTATATGGATCTATCTATATCGTATCGATTACTATGGTACAAAAACTAGACACGCAATCTCTTAATACTATACATATGTAAACAAATTGAATGAAATGTTCAGATTTTGATACATAATTCTATCCATTAATCATACTAATATTATACTATCATGTTAATTTCTTGTAATAATTAGAATTATTAATGTATTTTTGTTATCTACAAATATAAATGTGATACTCAAAATCATTGAAAGATCCATGTAAAAGAAAATGATAATATAGTATATAAATCCTTGTGAAAACAAGTCATAAGCCAAGTATAAGATACTACTATACTTATTAAGATACCAGTAGTATGTAAGAAAAATGATTCCTTATAAATATCAACATATATATCAACAATAATAAAATAGGCAAAACCATACTAATGAAATAGTTGTTCAATACACAACTAATATTGAAATAAAGATGTTGTAGATGTTAAAAGTAGTAAAGTAACTTATAAATATCAAGATATATATCAACAATAATAAGAGATGTTGTAGATGTTAAAAGTAGTAAAGTAATAAGATGAAAGCATAGCTAAAATGTGTATCATAAAAAACTATGTAAAAATTATCTATAAATTATGATCGGTATTCAACACATAATTTTTAAATAAATGAATCACAATGTGTAAAATTTTCTTTTCATTTTAAATTGAGAAAAGAAGATAAATTGTCAAATAACTAATTTCAAAAAATCAATAAAAATAAATAAAGATATTTGTTTCCCTTTCTAAATTGGAGATAAGATAAGTTGATAAACTTCCCTTTTGAATTTAGAAGAAAGCCTAAGTTTCCAAAAAGAAGGAAATGTTGATTTGGAAATAAGATATTGCTCCCAAAATGAAGATATTATTTAATTTAAAGAGGATAAATAATAGAAAAATAAATTAAATAATTGAAAAATTATTTATTTTAATTCACATGAGGAAAATAGATGAAATAATTAGATAATTAAGATTATTTAACTATTTAAAAGAAAAAAGATAAATTAAATAATTAATAATTATTTAATTGATTTAGAAGAAAAATAGAAAATGTGAGTTAATTAAATAATAATAAAATATTTAATTAATTTGAAGAGACAGAGGGAACTTTGAATTTGAAATAATTAAATAATTTAAAATTATTTAATTATTAATGAATAAGAAGGATGATGTTAATTTAATTAAATAATTGACATTATTCAATTAATATTGGATAAATAATTGATGAAAAAGGATGAAGAAGTGTGCTAGCCAATTTTGAGTTTCTACACTTTCTTTGAAATAATTGAGGAGCTTGTCATTTGGTTCTAGTGGATCTTGATATAGCCATTTATTGGTATCATCTTTAATCACTTCCTAATTGAGTCCTCTAGTTGATTGAAAAGTAACAAGACCAAAAAATTTGACCAAAGGTTCTTTTTGTTTCTCCTAATGGGAGGGTTTATTGTGTGTGTGAGGATCTGAGGGCATGACACCCATAGTAAAAGCATCCTTGAGCTCATATTCTCCATAGCCTTTGTTGTTGATCTTGATTTGGGTGAAGGCCAAATCAACAATGGTTTCGGTTTTGGTGGATCATAACATTGTATTGAGATCCACATAGGATGGAGAAGAGCTAGCATTGGATCATCCAACTTTCATCCCTAAGCAGTGATGTGAATGGGAGACTAAGGCCTCAAGAGCATGAAGATACTCAAAAGGTTAGGAATTTTCGTCAATGGTGACTTTAGTGCCATTATGGGAGGATTTGATACACTAATGAAAGGTGGATGGAATGGCCTGCATGGCATGAATCCATGGGTGATTGAGTAGGATGTTGTAGGGAAGATCAAGATCAACATTTCATATTGCATGCTTTCACTTAAATGGGTAAGGAGATAATACCCTCTGAAATTATTTTTGTATTGTCTTATGATTTGATGGTGATCACTTGATTTTGAATGTATGTTGAAGTGTGCCCCACTTGTTTAACAAACTTTAATGTACACGAATTAAGGGTCAATCCATTATCCAACAAGAATAATTTCTCCTTATGATGATTAATGATGATTGTGATGCAAAGAGGAAGATTATCATCTAGTTCTATGGATGGAATGTTTGACGAAATGAAGGATAAATTGTATGTGTATGTCAGACGTCCCACAAGAGCTTGAAATTGTATAGAGCATCTTGCAATACTTTCACTAGGATCACCTGATGGATGTGTGATGTTTTAAGAAGGTCTAGGATGAAAAATTGTGCTAGGGTATTACCAAGTTATTCCAAGATGTTATATTTTACATTAGATGAGGAGGTATTAGATGGTACTAGAATAGATATACTCCCTCTTCTAGTAGCAACCACACACTAAGGATCTTGACCTTTGATTCTAATCATATCCAAATGGTCACCAACTTGAGTGATACGACTGATGATATTATTATAATCAAAAGGTATTTCTTTGTAGTTTATGTTATTGATGTGGTTGTTTTGGTTTTTGTTATAATTATTGTTTGACCTAGGATTCACGTTTGAAGTGTTATTAACTAAAGTGTTTTTGAGATGAATTTTGGTAGATTTGTAGGTTCACATTAGGAGAATAGTTGTTAGGGGGGTCAACTATGATTACCCTCTTGTCCATGAGATCCTAGATATAATGTTCCAGCTTCATGCATTTGATGTAGTATGTCCCTTGACACAATGGTAATCACAATACTCATTAGCTTTATACCTTGTAGGTTTTAGCTTTGATTCATCAAATGGTTGTGATTGAGGGAAGATTACCATGTATTCTTGCATGATTTTACTGGATATCACATCTAAAGGTTCTCCCAAGGGTGTGAAGTTACATTTTTTGGTTACCTTGGGTATTTTTTCTTGCTTTTCCTTGAGGTACCAAAATGCCATTTGTTCATTCATTCATTCATTGATAGGTTAGAGGAGGTGGAGGTTTAAGTATAGTGATGTCACAACTCAAACATGTTTAATGTCAATGACTCTATCACTTGTGATGTTTTTGTTTTTGTTCCAATACCTTGATCTATCATTGTTTGGCTTATAACTGTTATCTTTATAAATTTTGACCAAACCTTTAGCAATCAACCCTTTTTCAATTATAGTTCCTTTTCTCAATGATGAGCTGGAAGGTATTAACAAATTGCATTTGGATATTGAATCCCATCACTTGAGTGAGATTCTGAATAAAAAACATGACTATTTGTTTTTCAAGGAGTTTGCATGGAAGACAAGTTGAAAGGGCTCATCATCATTATAGATTATTAATAAAAATTTCCCCACCCTTTTGTTTAGTGTTGCATAGGTCAAGTAAAGTAAATTCATGTTTCATGTTTTATGAAAAATGAGCCACAATGTTTTCTAAAAAATTTGATAAGCTACTGTAAGGTGGTGGAAAATAGCGCTACACAAGAATAGCTAGGAAAATACCTACTTTGCATACCACTACATTCAAAAGGGAAGTAAACCCAATATACCCAACATTAGTTCTTTATATAAGAGGGTTGGGTGTTGATTAGATTTGGTTTTCCCTTTTGGGAGCTAAAGTGAAGTTGTATTTGAATTAGGGTTAAATTGCAATACTATATCTAGGACAAACAATAATCAATTAACATATAAAGTAACTGTCTCACAATGAAATTGTTAGTGCATGATTAACATTCAATAAACACAAAAACCATTCAAATGAGATATCAAGAAAGATTTGAACAAGAACATCATGAAAACAAGATAATACACAAATATACTCATGAAGCTCTCATTGCAAGTAGCTCTTCCTTGTCCTCCTCGCCTCCACGAACTTTGCTAGCTCCAAATCTTGACAAATGGAGAGTTGGAGAGTGAGATGGTGTGAATGTGGATTGCTTCTCCAAGTGCTCAACAAGATAAGTGGATTAATGGATTGGAATGATGGATAGATGAGGATTTGAATTAGATTTGAGAGAGGATTAGAAGAGGATGAGAGAAGAATGGAGCAGCATGAGGATGCATGAGAAGTGGATCCTCTTGTGAGGATAATAAGCTCCAATTTATAGATTGGAGAAAACCAATGAAGGGCCAAGATTGATTTAATTATGAAGGGTTGAGATTGATTTTGGATAGAAGGCATGGATTAGGGGTACCTTGGGAAAATAAACAGGAATATAAAATTCCTTTGGAAAAGGGGGGAGAAATTTGAATTTCAAACTTGAGGAATTAAAAATTCCAAAATAAGGATGCATTGAGGGATTCAAAGAAATTTGAATTTCTTTGAGAGATTCAAAGTTGATGTGACATGAGTGGGAATTAAAAATTGGAGAATAATGATAATCATGATTATGAGAGATTCAAGGAGGATTAATTAGGATAAGTGGGATTAGGAAAAGGGATTTGTAGGAATCACATGACTAGGTTAATTAATTAAAATTAATTAACTGAGTGGGTTTAGAGGAAATAATTATTGAGAGGACTTTAGAGGAATAGGGGAATAATTAATTTATTTGATAAATTAATTATTGGACTATAGTGATAGGATTAATTAAATTAGATTTAATTGATTCTGAGAGATATAAGGATACCACAATTAAATTGATTAATTATGTTGATAGGCTTAAATTAATTAAATATTAATTTTAGGTGTCTATAGTAACAACTTAGGAGAATGTTCACGATATCATGCTAAGCTATAAACTTAGATCTGCGAGTGGAAAATAGATTAGAACCTATGACAGAAAGTTTGGGCAGAATTGTCGAGACCAAGGGTGGATCGTCCTAGTCTTCTGAATATCAAGGGTAGACAAACTTGATGTTTTCTAGATTAGGATGATGCAAAAAATCTACTATCAGAAGATCATAATAAATTCTCAAGATTGAGGAGGGCAACCATCTTGGTCATTCTCTTTTCATGCCTTCAAAATTTGAGTCCGATTGTCCTCATCTACTTTGCAAGATTCCTTGCTTGCAACTCCTAAGATATTTTTTTAGACACAAAAAGAGAGAAATAGGGTTGTTTGTGGGGGGTTTTCCTTAGGTTAAATCCTAGTTTAGGAATTAACCTTGAAATTGAAATTATGATAATTGATATGGAATTGAAGTAGAAAGCTTTTCTTTTGAGGGAAGCTCTAGATCTGATCTGAAAATGCTTGAATTTAAACATGATACCTTGATGAAGCTTTCTTGAATCCTCACACAAGGGTTTAGAATGTCATATAGAATTTCTTCATATAATGTTAATCATGAATGCTTGAACTTGACTTGACTTGACTTCTCTTTCAATGCTTGATGAATCTGTGATTTATTTCTCACTTAGGCTTCAATTGATTTTGTAATTGAGAGCTCCTTTATGCTATTATTCTCTAGTTACTAAATGAGGGGGGTGGGCTTCCTTTTATACCTATTCATGCATTAAATATTTGAATTTTCATAGAAGGTCAACCAACATGGAGCCAAATTTCTTACAACATGAAGTAATTTTTGTGAGGTCCTATTTTGGGTCCTGATTGGGAGGATCAAGGCATCCGGGTCCTATTAATCAAGAATTAGAATTGGGCAGAGGCTAGATCAAGAGTTGAAAATGCAAAATTTAGGAGGGTGTGAGTAGAATCAAAGCAAGCAATGAGCAATAAAGGATAGAATGCCAAGGTGAGACCTAGGTGAGGATGAAATTGTATAGGGATATAATTTATGATACTACAAGTACTAAAAGAACCATAGGAGAGATTAAGAAACCATTTTAGTTCTTGTAACCCTAGACTCTTAGGGAATAACCTCAAAAGGTACTTGTCACTATAAGCCACTTCTTGGAAATCCATGTAAAACTCTTTGATTTGATTTGATTTGTCTAATCTCTCTTTCCTTTATATTTATCAAATTTTGGTGTCTTGAAATGCTTAGGAAAAGGGACTTCTATTATATATTTATCAAATGCATATGGACAAAGTTCCTAAAATTTGAATGATTTCTTGTTGGTACTCTCTTGTAATTCGTTAAGGGTGTTCTCCATGTCCTCTCACTCTTGGTTGACAAGTGTTTGTTGTGCTACTAGACCTATCACATTAGAGATTGGCGATGGTACATATGCATTGTATTGAGGCTATTGCTATGTGGGTTTCTAGTATGTAAGTTGCTCATATGTAGGTTCTTGTGGATGGAGGTAAGTGTGTTTCTATAGTTGAGATTGTTGATAGGAAGCGTATTTATGAGGAAGACCTATATACAAAGGGTATGGTGGAGGCAGATCATTAGCATTAGGTTTTGGAATGCCTATGTAGATATGATGATGGGGAGGATTTTGATTGTGAGGAGGATTATGTGGTAGAATACATAGGGTGGAGCGGTGTATGTATGATTAGTAGTTGTGCCACCATGTAAGATGTATATGTAGATGTTTTGAGCAACATATGCAGATGGTGGGAGGCCCAAATAGTTGGCATGCAAAGGTGCAAAAGTGGAATGTAAACATATTGGTTGAATGGTGGAGTAAAAGTGGTGGATTGTGGCAAACCATATGAATTAGATTGAGTGATATACGTAGGTTGAGGAATGTAAATGGATTATATAACATAAGTCGCTCATGAAAAATGGTGCAGATTGTAGCATGTAAGTGCTTTGTGGAAGTGAAAATGATTGTGTGATGAAAATGGTAGGTTGATGTCAAATGAGAGCAATGGTGTACGAGGATGGGCTAGATGTAGGCATGCAATATGAAGTTGGCTACATGAAAATATGGATGAATGATATAAAGTAGATTGAGTAGGTTGTTGTGACATGGCATATGAGGTGGATTGGGTGGATTGTAGTGCCTCTATAGTAAGGGCTATGCAAGATTATGTGGTAACAATTTAGGATTGAATTGGGTGATGGTATGAACCATGGTTTGAGGAATATGGTTGGGAAATTTGTGGAATAGATGTATGAATTTGAGTAGAGGATTGACCAGAGTTAAGAATATGGTGCATTTGGACAGGGGTTGTAGTATTTTCCTCAATATATTATTACCAAGCTCCAATAATGTGTAGTAGGATGTCTATGTATAATCAAGTGGTGCAAGGGATCCTTGTTGAGGTACAATTTGTTTAGTTTTGAATCCAGGTGGTAATTATCTCTCTTTCATGAGTTATGATGTTAGGACTATCTCACAAGAATTGTCTATAATACGTTTTAAATGGGCATGTAACATTGGATGAATTATTATGATGGTGAATGTGACTCTAAATTCAAGGATTGTTTGATAATTTTGTATTTTTTATTAGTGGATGAAGATCTATTTGACACTCGAATGTGAGTTGAAAAACCTAGTTGAAGTGGATGTCACTTGAGACAAACAATGCTCTAAAAAAATATCATTGTTGATGCAAGTCAAACCTCTAGATCAAAACGATTCAGCTAGAACGATGAATTGACTAACTCAAAACAAGTTGGGCCTATGAGAAAGTAATTGGATGGGGGTTGTTTAAGATGTAGGTTTATGCAACTCTGTGATATGAGGTCAAATGTTTGTGGGGATTTTTTTGACGATGTTATTGATGAGATTGATATAATCCTTGGCTAAAGAGTGTAAGTTTATGATGGAGTGTGGATGAGTGATCAAATGAAAATGGATGTAATTTGATGCGGGATGGGAAATTTTTTTTGTTTGCACAAGAAAGCTTAGATTTTACGTGGTAACTTGGGGTTAAGTGGGTTCAATCTCTGGATTCTGTATGGGTGACAAGCTTGCCAAAAGATAGAGAAAATCCACCAAAACCTAGTTAATTTTGTTTGATGTTTATGTTGATGAACCCGCCAAAATATAGTGCATAGCCACCAAAAGATAGTACGTACTTTATAAAATGTTTAGGACTCAAACCCACTAGGTTGGACAATATATGTGATGAACCTACCAAATGATAGTATAGACCCACTCTATAATGAAGACTTTGTTTAAATGAACTCGCTAGATGATAGGGCTATTCTATTAAAATGTGACAACTTATGGTTTGAACAAGCCCACTAAAAGATAGGGTAGATCCAAAGTTTTACACATGATGATGTTTTTGTACAGACTTGGATATGTCACTGTGATCCAGCTAAAATACATCATTGACTCGCCAAAATATGAGGTTTGAAAGTTGAGATCAGACTCACTAAAAGATAAAGTAGGACTACTAAATGATGATTAACCTCAATATGGATGGTCTCACCAAAATATAAAGCGAACCCGTCAATATATTTGACTAGCAGGAAAAGAAATCCTACCAGTTTATTTGATTGGTAGGGAGAGTGATCATACCAAATGTTCTAGCAAACCCACTAAAAATATGACAAGCCTATCAGAACATAGAGTGATTTTGCTAAACCAATTTTTGGAGTGACAAGATTAACTAACTGATAGTCTGGTAAAATATGACTAAAATAAATAAGCATGAAAAATAGTAGGTTAAACACATACTAAGTAGATACATACTAGTTTAAACAAGAATACAAACCTAAAATGCTCACATGCCTAATCTAGACAAGTAGAAATTCCTACTAATGTGGGCCCATAGCTCAAGCATTATTACCTAATAGGATTGATACCTAGAACTCCATGCCTACAAAATATTTCCCTTTAATCTTTCTCAAAGAAGCTAGATAAGCCCTACCCAAGATTTCTATCATAACCCTAAGAGGATACATCATGAGTAACTTCAAGGTACAATATGCATCCCCTATGTCATAGGAAGCAATACGTTCAAAGTCTTCTAGCTAGGCTTATGTAAGAAATTTAGTGGTCTCGTCTAAATACCAAGAGGGTATGTGAGGCATGTCTATGAACACCACTCCATCACAAGCATGGGTCAAGAATGTCAATCAAGCCATTTGGACCAACCTTGCACCCCTATCTTGGTGTCATCCAAGATTCGAGATTTTGCTAAATATAGCAAGAGATGGATTGGGATACAACATTCACTCTCACTCTCTTACAGCTATAAATTCTTGAAAATTTCCTAAGCTCCTTTTTGCTTCTGGTCATCCTATCAATTAGGGTTGTTCAATTTTTTCTCTAAGTGTCAAGTTCATCACTTCACCACTTTTATGCCTTTGTGTTAGGTTGTATTTTCTAATAGACCTACATCATCCAATGATTACTTACCTTAAAAATAATTTATGTCCATTATCACATTGTGGTTATCAGCCCCCCTCTTCGCACATTAGGTATTTGTTCTATAGTTGACCACTTTAATTTTGCCTAGTTCATATCTTTATATCCCATTGAGCCATAAAATAAGATCTAGGAAAAAGTATGTTTAGAATATATTCCTAGAAGTTTGGCCTATTTTTTTTGGGGACCAAGAGTATAGATCCAACCTGGTCCTCTGAATTTCACTTCATCGAAAGTTGAATCTATTTGTCCTCGTCGACTCTATTGAAATTCCTAAGTACAACTCTTGTACATGTTCCCTGCATACAAAAAGAGAGGAAATAGGTTGTGGATAGGGGTTTTCCTTAGGTCAAACCTAGATTTTGGAATTAACCTTGAAATTGAAATGATAAATGTAATAGAAAATTGTAACTAGATGCTTTCCTTTTGAGGGAAAGGCTGGATTTGAAATGAAATGCTTATTATTGAAATGTATACCTTGATGAATTTTTGTTTGGATCTTCATGCAAGGGTTTAAGATGTCTTCATAAAAATATAATCATGGATGCCATCTTGAATGCTTGAACTTTACTTCACTTCTTCTCCAATGCTTGATTGATTTATCACTTCAATTTGCTTGAATGGAATTAAGATCTTGATTGGAGTTAGAAGATTAGGTTTTAAATGAGAGGGTTATACCTCATTTTATACTTGAATACCCAAAAATTAATTAAATTTTCAAATTTGGCTAACATAGGATTAGAGATCCCACTCATTTGAGATGATCATTGTAAGGAATATATTTGGGTCCTGATTAAGAGGACCAAGGTGTTGGGCACCATGGTCCTGAACTAGGACCAAGGTGTTGGGCGCCATGGTCTTGAGCTAGGACCAGGGCGTTGGGTGCCATGGTTGTGAGCTAGGACCTGGGCACCCAATGCCCTAGTCCTGAGAATCAAGACTCAATCTTGAAGAGGAGAATGGAAAGGTTATGAAAGTGTGAGTTTATGGGGTGGTGTGAGCATAATCAAAATAGTTATTAGGCATTGTAAGACGAAGCACCAAGGTGAGGTATAGGTGAGAACAAAATTCTATGCAAGTACAATTTGCATTGCATTCATTTAATCATATAAAGTCATGGATAAACTCATCCATTTCAACTCTCACTTATCTTAATGGATAAAATTGATAGTGCAAATCCTACTCAACCTAGCGAAAGCCACTACCTCCCATAAGAAAAGGCTAAATACTTGAACTATTTCCCAACTACCTAAGACTCTTAAGACTCATTCCACCTTGGACTAGCAAAAGCCAAACCCTCCCATAAGAAAAGGCTAAATACTTGAACTATTGCCTAGATGAGGCAACCAAACCAAGATGCCTAATCTAAGAAAAAAGTGATGGGTCTCCATTTGCAACGGGGTGATGTGTGAAAAAGTCACAACATCTAGCAACACCTCATATAAATATTCCTAAACATTTCAAAGATAAAGACTCAATCCACACTTATAATCTCTGGAGAATTCAACCCAACCTATCAAGTAACTAGGAAACATACTCAAAAGGGAAGAAGAATAAAAAACTGGATTAAGGCACTTAGCCTTTGATTACACATGTGTGTGCAAGTGTATTCATTCCAACTCATAAGAACATTGTACTCCTTAGACTCCATCATGGCAAGCTAGCTATAGAGTAGTCTTAACTTCAAAAGCATCTTGGATAGAGCCTCGCTGCTAGCGAGCATCCATAGCCCTGATGAGGTTATCATTTTAATCTCATGAAGGTTGCTCTACTTTCAATAAATTTTCTTTTAATATTTGTAGAGATGTGTGCACTCCCAAAGCCAATATTTTGATATTTCATTTTCATTTCATTTTCTTTCTTTCTTCTTGATTTTTCTTTCTTTTCTTTTGATATTGCTTTCCTTTTCACATATTTTCTATAATTTGGCTTGTAAGCGATGAAGCTCACATGGGTTTGAAAAATTAAAAAAGACAAACACTAAAAAGAAAACATAAAAAAAATGGTAAATCATACTAGGTGGGAATGCCATATCCCACCTTAAACAAATTAGTTAAATAATGTAAAATTATTATTTATATCATTTATCTTTGTGCTCTACATTTTTATTCACTCAAAATTAGACATTTATAATACATAGTTCTTCAATGTATTTGCTAACAGTTTTGATTGACCATAATAAAATAAAATAATTTGATCAATTGGTTTCTTATGGAAGAGTAATGGAGGAGTGGATCGGTCATGCATATACCCAAGATATGTAAGTTATTGATATAATTTATTATTTTTTGTGAAAATATTTATAGGGTTAAAAATAATATATTTAACATAGAGCGTGTTATGCATGGTGACGAGTCTACAAGTCAATTATTCATGGAAATCATCAAAAAAATGCATCATATTGGTACAATGAACTTGTTGGAGTTGGGCTTCAGTAGATCCAAAAGGATATCATACTTTTTAGTGCACAAAATTAAAATTTTACCATTAAATTCCTAGATTACATGTCCATGATATTCAAAGGAAAAAAGAATAATCTTGATAGTACTTGTGAAGACTTTTCTTCTTTCATTTCTTCTATTCCATGTTCCTTCTATGATGACAAAAAATAAAAAATTGGACATAGTTGAAGTGATAAGTTCGTTCCAAAGGGTGGTTAGAGAAAATATTGGATAATTTCAAATTTTGAGGAAGGATAATATGGATCAGTCAATTGGCATTTCTTGGCACATTAAAAATTGTAGAGATGGGAGAAGATTAGGTTGACAAAATAGTGAATTAATACATAGACGTTTAAGTTATTTGCATAAGTATTGTGATGTTTCCTATTGGCATTTGCATGAAGATTGCATTAATGATATGTTATGTTATCATTGATGTCAATTAATCGGTAATGATATTGTTGTAATATTGTTTTGTAACCAGTAGGGTGAACAAGTGAAGGAAACTGTAACCGGTAGGAAGAATTTGTGAGTTGAATCGGTAACCGATAAACCCTACTTGTTGTTTTTGATAAACCCTAACCGATTAATTTTGGTGAATTAATTATATTGGTTTATGATCTAATGATGAGCGGCAATGATTATGACACGTATGATTATTGTATAAAGACAATTTGAAGAGATTTTGGCAAACTATTGTAACGGTTTTTTTGTCTAGGGAATGAGAACATGTATTGCATATAATGCAAAGTGAATGATGAGTTACTAAGTTCGATGAAGCAGTGATGAAGGAGCGATTGAGGTTTTCTTGATTGATGTGCAAACATTTCTATGTAATCCAACGGTCATACTTGAACCGACTTGTTTGTAATATCTATGAGAATTAGGTTTTTGTTTTGTTATTGACCTAATTGATTTGTTTATAAGGTCGATAAAGTTGTTTAGTTTAAGAGTTGGAAAAGAGTTGGAAAAGATCAGTTGAATGTGTGGTTGCCGAACCAGATGATGTATCTGTTGTTTGAGTAAAGGCAGATAGGAGCATGAAATGGATCTGATCAAGCAAGTGTAGTGCTATTCAGACAGATCAACAAACTCTTGTTGTTTTTTAACAATTACAGCAGAATTGACATCCCCTAACCGGGTAAGCTCTAACAAGCTTGGTGCTATTCAAATCCTCTAACAAGGTGATCCATTAGCTTGGATTTTCAAATCCTCTACCAAGGTTACTCCTTACAGGGTATTGCTTCTAACAAGGCATTGTAGTCAATCCCTTAACCGGGTGATTCCTAACAGGATCAGTTCTTAACATGACTTTTGTAAAGCTTTAACAGGCTAGGCTCCTAACAAGGCAAACTTCAAAAGAGTTCAAATAGTTATCTTGTGAGTCTCATGTCACCGTGGTTTTTACCCATTTGGGTTTTCACATCAAAAATATTTGTGTCAAGTGGTGAATGTTTTTGTGGTTATGTTTCTTATGGTTGATTTACTTAACTACTTAACTACTTTGATAAGTTATGATAACCGGAAGCATTGAGAAATGAAGTCTGATGACATATGAAAAAGCATTTGGATGTTTTATGAGTTAGAAGTTGTTTATTGTTAATTTGTTGTAACAGTCAACCGGTTTATCTTATGATTTTTTATCTTGATAGTGGTATTACATTGATAGTTCTAAGTTTACTTTAAGAGATTGATTTTGAGATTGGTGAAGTTTGTATCAGTTTTTCTATCTACTGATTCACGCCCCCCCGCAGTAGTTGACCAGATAGTTATTCTTTCACCATATCATCATTTCCAAAGGTTACACATGTTTAGATATTGATTGATATGTTCATGATATTACAAGGTACCAAAACTATTGTTATGAAAACCTCGCCAATCAATATTTCCAAATAGCTATTTCTAAATAAAACTTTGTAAGGAAATATAAATATTTTCTTACATATAAGAAATATAATATATTTGATATTTATACATTTTAGTAACAATTTGACATAAACCACACATAACAAGAAAGAACAAATAATGACTATATAGAAGAGAGATATTGATAAACCTTGAGAAAAACATTTTTGAAAGAATCTAACATCAAAACTGTAAAAACTAATGTATTTCTATCTCATCAAAATCATTACAATATAAAATCAGGCTTTAAGTCTTAATAAGGAGATTGGCATTTTCAATCTAAAGAGAAAATAATACAAGATATGACCTTATTCTTAAGTTGTGAAAAAACATTGTTGCTACCCTTATAAGATTAATCCAAAAATGAATGAGAGGCTCCACGCATCTTGCTCATTATTCCTAAATATCTTCTCATTAAATAAAACAATCATTTTAAAACTTACAAAAACCTCCACGCATAATGAACAAGTAGATGAATAACACCATTCCAATTGCCTAGGCATTCACGAACAACCTTGTCTTTGGTGGAACGTAATATCCTCCCACATTGCAACCCTGGGTGGACTCGTGTAGCAAGAGCAAGGGCACTGGTGGATGTAATCGAAGTGTTTCCTTCACCACACATTGCAAGTAATCTAAGTTTACAAGATCACTCTCCCTTACGATGCGATCTCTCCCAACAACTAATTCAATCTCTTGTTGGGCCCTTGCCATTACTTTAGGGTTTCTCAGCAGCTCAGTCATTGCCCATTCTACAATTGTGGAAGATGTCTCTGTTCCAGCATTTAGCATATCCTGTGAAAGCATTGAAATAGTTGGTTAGAGAGGTATTAGACAAGAGAGCACATGAGTTGGTTAAAAAAAGTAGTTTGGATCCGATGGTAAGGTCCAGAAAAACCATTTCAACTGAACTGACCAAGATAATTGCTTTGATGTGAAGGTCCATGAAAACCATTTCAACTGAACTGACCAAGATAATTGCTTTGATGTGAAGGTCCATGACTTGTAACTAGAGAATTTCGCTCTCCTCCATGTCCAACGTCACATCAACCATGTCTGGTTCTTCTGACTTGTGGCGGAGGCTTCCTAGAAGATGGAGATTGCCTAACAGTGGCCCTGGTGGCAATCCCAACTTTCCCTTGTTGCTCTTGCTCTTCTTTCGTGTCACAAATCTGTATATTATCCAGAGGAAGATGAGCGAAAAACCCAACTCTACTGCACTGGAATAGAGCCATGTCATATTTGTGTAGCTTGGCTTGCAAATAGTTCATAAGAATTAATCATATTTAACACAACTTACAAGATTCCCTCTTCCATTGTTGTTTGTTTTAGACAAACAAACTTTTAATAATTTTAGGCTAAAGCTTTTTATTCCATTTTGAGTTCATGGTGATTCTCTAACTAGGTTAGCTTGTTCTTTATGTATGTCATTTTGAGTTCATGCTGATTCTTTGAGTAGTGAGTTTGTTCTTCATATGTTATGGTGATTCTTTGATTAGACGAGCTCGTTTTTTTGGTATTTCATTTTGAATTTATGGTGATACTCTAAGTAGGTGAGTTTGTTTTTTATATTTAAGACATCTTACATAAAATTCAATATTTAGATTAATTTTTAATTATATGTAATTTAATTTTTTTTTTTAATATTTTGGGTTTGTGGTGGTTAGGCTCTATTGTTGTTTGTGATTAGTTTAGGTTATTCTTTGTGTATCCATAGTGCATAGGATATATTTTTTATTTAAGTTGGTTAAAATCACTATCTTATATTGATATGCTCGATACTTATCTAGATCCTATTCACACTTAATTATGTTTATTGAGGGCATTTTTAGGCTATTTATCTTTTATGTCTTATGGCATAAAAATTTGACACTTGACATAATCTTATATTATTCAATCTCTTCAACTTGCCTGTATAAGGCTTTATTAATACTTTATGTGACCATTGTACCATTATTGCATCATCTAATCATGTATTTATTCCTTGCCAACATTTTTTGGGGTGATTTTGACTATGTGAGTTGGTGTGTGACTCATACATAGTATGAAAGCTAGTTTTGTAAGCCATTTCTTAAATATAAGAGTGATTTCAGGAGGAGATTTTATTGGGTACATTTCTAGGTAAGTATTTCATTTTATTGATGATAATATTTAATTACATTGTGTGCATCAGTATTAAGATTTAAAATATGAGGCACCCGATACACCATCTCTAAGTACCCATACAAACAAAATATTATGCCAATACCCCCAGTCTTGTAGCAAATAACAACAAGACCATATTGTTTTCTTACAAAAAATAGAGAGATGCCAAAATCTTAGACCATTATGGCCTTACCTTTATTCTTTGAAGGTGGCTCCCAATCAGCTAAAACGACCATAGCATCTACCTCTTCCTCGTGAGCCAACAATTCTCAATTCCACATCTTTTGTACCCTCCTCTTCTTCGACAAGCCCCTTGGTCTTCCTCTTTTACACTTCGATGATGAAGCAGAATTTTTTGTGGCTGACTGCATCTCATATGGTCCCCATCTCAACAGCTCCTCTCAGATGGGTTGTGGTTCCATAGAATTCAAAAATGCCTTCACACCATCAATACCAATTCTTGCACTGGCTCTCCTCACTTATTTATTATAGTTAGTGCTCCATAAGAAGTAAGGACACAAAGGAGGGGTGAATTCTCTAACCTTTTGCCATTCCCCGCCTAGGCATACAAATCCTTTTCCATCCCTTGTCATCCCCATGAAGCTCTCCAAACCCCCACACCATTCTTCATAGACATAGGTAGTAAAAATCCAATGTACCACCTCTTTGGGCTCTAACTCCAAACACCATGCCCGAAACATGGAAGCAATGTTGGCATCAATTTTGTACCGAAAGTTTTCTTTCATGAACTCATCACCAAAGAGACTTTTTACTTATGTTAGAAAGGTCCTTTCTGGAATTTCAAACACATGTTTTTTATGTTTGTCCAATACTGGTCCCCAAAACACCACCATCAGCCTTGTCGCACACAGTGAGAAATTTGCCTCCATTATTCACTACATAATACTCCTTCAAAGCTTTCGTTCTCACCTTAAGACACTGCAAAAAGACGAGGTTCAAACCCTCAATATAATCTTGCACTTGAGTACTCGACACCCCAAAACATTAAAATATGTTTGATCAATCTTACTTATCACGCCAAACAAGTTGGGTTCAAAACCTTCTTAGATATGGTTTCTTTTAGTGCCCCTAGCTTTTCAAGAGCTAAGAACTTTCCCATACAAACAATAGTACCCTTTGTATTGGTACGACACCTAATATATTCTCCACCACCCCCTCCAAACAATGCTTCGATGGGAAAGTATCATGCAATGCAATTATCCTAGCAAGATATAGATATTTTGATAATCGGTCACAATCCTTCAACTTTAAACCTCCTAACAAGCATTTAAATCTTCTCCCATGACACTGCATTTATGATCGCATGCCATGCTAGCCAGCTTGAAAATCCACCTCGACCATCTCAACCATATGACCAAAGCTAATGAATAGAAGAAATTCAAACTATATTCATCTTGTTAGAATCAGAGATCACTAAGAGGGGGGGTGAATCAGTGATCTACCGGAAGTTAAAACCACAAACTTATTCTTTATCCACTGGTTAATAATGCATAACAGATATGAACATAAACATGCAAGAATAAAAGCACAAATCCACAACACCTGAATTTTTACGTAGAAACCCGGAAATGGAAAAACCACGATGGGGTTGGAACCCACAATATTCATATACTATGGCCAGGAGTACATAAATATTACATAGATGGGGAATGCACTTGCATTCAGGCTCACTACCTAGAGCTCACTGCTCAATTAAAATTGTCCAAAAGGCTACAACCTTCAAGAAAGTCTCACTGACTTACAATTTGTTTATAATAGGAAAGTACAATTAAATGAACTCTTAGAAAGCATCTGACTATGCAAAGATGAGTTCTGATTAAGCTCAAAATCATTGATTGTCTCTGCTTTGTTGAATACCCTGTTCCGGTCTCAGTCAGCTACCGGTTGATCTGAAACCAAAATGCGCACGTGAAACTGCACTCGATTGTATCAAAATTGATCATCACATGCACACTACACCAAAAATCAATTGTCAGATCGATCTTATATATCCAGTCTTACCACAAAAATAATCTCCTTCATGTCAGCTTCAAGAGATGTAACGTGTAGACCAAGTCGGCTACATTCTCGAACTCACCATAGCACTGGACTAAAATATTATAACCACACACTTCCTAAAGGTCTTACCAAACAATGAGATCACAAAAATAACCACCACAAACATTGTAATCACTGGAGATCATTCTGGATCAAAGCATTACCAAAATACCCTATTTTGCCCTATTTTGTCAGTTAACTATCTACCGGTTACCTCCATCTTCTGGATAAGCTAAATCACAATTGCCGGATCGAATCACCATGAAGACTTGACATCAATGACAACCCTAAACAAATAATCAACCATCGGATGAGTGTCAATTTCCAACACATCTTTGGATGGGTCAATGATACATTTTCAAGTCTATTTCACCTTCACTAAGTTCGAAGGCCTAATTTTTGCACTTATCTACCTCTTGATTACCTTCTCTCCGAACATGATATACTTTGAATTTTTGGAAGGTGGCTAGTGTTGGAATCCAAGAACACTGAGAGGGGGGTGAATCAGTGTTCTACCAGAATGCTCAATTTTAGCCTTATTAAAACATGCATACACCAACCAGCATACCAGTACATATAGAATTGAAAGAAGTAAAGCAAACAATAAGCCAATCACATTAATGAATACCATAATATACAAAATTATATCAGGATATCTAGTTTCTGTGTCGGTGATAGTACTGATCCTCATTGATCGTTTGTCTAATGTTGCATCGGTAATCTTATTGACCTGATCATTTAAAACTTTCTTCTCCGGACGTTGTCCAACCTGCGGTAAACCGGTGATTGCCCTGATGGCTTCCTTCGTAATATTATACGGTCTATCCAACCAGATAAACTTTCCATGCACCCTTCTCAAAACATACCTAACAATTTCATCTTCAAATTCTGGAATATCTAGAATGCCAGTAAACCCTAAATCCACAATGTGCTGGAATTCGGGCTTAATCTTTCCAGAATATATCATTAGCTCATTCATGCACATGCTCTTAATATCAGTCATTCTGAAATCCTCAATATGACAGTGAATGTAAGCTCTTACATCTTTGACATACACGACCCCTTCCGAGACACAAGAAAAAGCACCAACCGAATCGTCCAGGGTAGCAACATGCGGATATCTCTTGAAAATCGACCTATGACGGTCCTTGACCTCAACAACAGTTGGATTTGCAAAAAATATAGGTATAGATGATGATCTCACTTCCATGATTGAAGATAAATACTTATGAATCGCTATCGGTGAAAGACCCTAAAGACCTCTTTCAATCGCTGGAAATCGCTCAAGATGATATCGATCACTCTGAATCGCCTTAGACTTCCTCTGAATCACTCTAAATGCAAAGTGATCATAAAATAAATGAAGTGAATTTGACCTTTTATCCTTTAAGAAACCCTAATCCGTCATTGATATTAATGATTTCCGGTGGAAGATGTACCGGATCTCAATAAAGCATCTCCATGTCGGTTAAGCATCTCCAAAGTCTGGAACATCTTCCAGACCCTCTTCCCAGGGCATATGTAGCATCTTCATGAATTTTTCCTACCCCTAAGGCATCTACCTTAGTTACCGGATGAGATTCTTGTTGATGCAGGAGAAACCTCCTTTGTCGATTGAGTAACCGGTGGATTTCCATCTACTAATTGTTCTTTTGACTTCCTAGCCCATCTCTGGGTATGATCTTGTTGGATTTCATTAACCTTCTCTTTTCCTTTCTCATTTGATCCTCCATTACCAATCGGTGGGTTTTTTCTTCTACAAAACTTAGCAATATGTCCAACTTCATTACATGCATAACATCTGACATTATTCTTTTGAATTGCTTTTCTAATATCGGTGTTATTGCTTGACCTGCACTGATTAGCCATATGTCCAAATTTTCCACATGCATAACATTTAACATTCATTCTGCAATATTTTGTCTTATGACCATACTTATTACATTTAGAACATTGACCGGGAGCAGAATCAGGGTTGTGATTTTCTCTATTTCTATATTGTCTACCCATGTGACCAAATTTATTACAAACAAAGCATCTACCATTAAATTTATAAGCATTAAACTGCCTTACTAGTGTCTTATGATTTTGATCTTCATTTGCAGTACCAGAACTTTGTCCTTGTTCAAATCCAAGTCCACTGGAATCTCCATTCTTCCTTTGTCTCTTCAATAACTCATCAAGTTGTGCTAAACTAATCTTGAATTTTTGTTTAAACTCACTTGCAATAGTCAGATCATCTCTCAGAATTATCATTTGTCTCTCAAGTTCTTGTTCATTACTCTGGGATTGTACCAAATCAGTTCTCAACACATCATTCTCAAGAACCAACCTTCCACATTCTTCAAATTTGTTCTTTAGAGATACAACAAGATATTCTTCTTTTTTTCTTTTGGTCCTCAATCTCTTTAGACATCCTTGTACTTATAGCTTGCATTTCATTCCTCATAACCATGTTTTCCTAACTTAGTGATGAGGAGGGATGATAGAAGGTTAGTCTTCTTTGAGGTTGGTGGGCTTTTGTTCTCAATGTGCTTCCCAAATCAATCCCTAGGCACAAAAGGGATTCTTCTAAACCTTTCTCCTATCTCCTCCTCTCTATTCAACACTGCTTGCACTCTATTGTATTGGACATCACTCCTCCTAACCTTCCATGCTAAGGCATTCAAGTCTGAAATGAGGTCCTCTTGTGTGTCACCAAAAATGAACAAGTTTGGTTGTCCAACTGGCTGAATCTCCTCTCTTCCAGGAATGGGCAACTGTTGGAGAACCATGGTTTACCTAACCTTGTTTTCACCTTTAAGGATTTCAATCATATTAATGTGTTGACTGAGCATCTAAACAGGTCTACAAAGTGTGATGACTGTCCTTCACCTTTCAAGAATGAAAATTTCCAAGTTGGGTGCAAAGAACGTTGGTTTACTCAAGGCAACTTCTAGGTTCAAATGGTCATTTTGATCAAATGACTTAGTGAAATTCTATGGATCATGTAGTAGGGTGTCTTAGGTCTCAACTCACCAATTTTGATGGTTTGAAACAATCATTTGCTTCTCCTTCCTTACCGATTTCATGAAATTGACAAAATTGCTCCAAAAAGGCTACTAGAATTAGCCCTAGTTTTTAATGAAATTTGTTCACCTTGCTCAATCTGTTAAACTTCATGACAAACCCTTGGAGATGTGGTCTATTGATGATGAAGACTCAAGGATTTTTGCTATGGCAAGTACTATACGGACTGTTTGAGTGCTCACCCACAAAATAGGCACTTTTCAAGGGTTTTTAAGAGTTTTGGTGAGGGTTTGCAAATTAAAGGTTTCCTCCATGATGCTAGACCCAAGTTAAATGTTCACGCCTTGCTTTAACATATGCCAAACACTTCCAAAGATTCAAAACTTATCTTAGACTACTGTCATTATATCAAACAAGTGTCATACTGCTGCCCTTACACAGAAATAACAGTCTAGATGACTGGGACAGCAACTTTTCAAGGTTTTACATGCATTTCCAACATTGGTTAAGCAAATACAATGAAGGTTTAACAAATATAGAAGCAACAATGCCTTGTTAGAAGTTGTAACACCCTGCAATACAATTAGGAAAGGTTTTCTTATGACTATTTGCTCATACACCCGCCTTCACTGCTTTTTGACAGTCTTAAAACTGATTGCAACTTTCTTTCTTGTTTAATTCACTTCCTCACTCTGTCCCTGGTCTGCAAAAAGGGGTTAAAGGCATGATAGAATAATGCATTTATCCTCTTCAAAAATCTTGTACATTTGAATACTTAAAAGATGCCACAAGGCATGGCAGCATTATGAGACTATGATAGAAAATACACCTTTATAGGATCCTTATTTAGGTCCTTTACAACCAAAGTGTGTATCTTTCCTTCTTAACATTGAAGACATTTACAAAAACATTCCATGATGCATAAACAAAGGAATCCATCATTCCATGTTGTCCTTGAGGGAGGTTGGCACTGAGGTTTTAACAGTGAAACAGTGACACACTGTCTTTCAATCTGTTTACACCTTTTCTTCTTGCATCCAACCAAGTCATGAGAGAGACAAGGATGGTAAAGTGCATCAATAACTCTTGCCAACTTAAGTCTACTTCAAAATTTCAAAGTACAGTGCTATGAACAGCAAAGTACCATTCAAACAAATCTAAGAATACCCAAGCCAAGTTGCTCACTCCACATACTTGCCATGGGTTTACAAACACCTGTGCATTGTTAGAAAAGGAAAATGTATGTATGGTACAATATGTACAAATCCAACAAATTCCCTCAAATCCATGGATGAAGAGACTTTGAATAAATTAGTTGGACCATGAATGGTCTTCCATTGGAACCACAAAACAATGCCTTTCTCAAGAGCACTTCAAACAAAACTTGTTACAAACCCCAAGAAAAGAATAGAGATCACTACTAAAACATCAAAGGAGATCACATCAATCAAAAACAGGTTCAGTACGGACTCATGGAGCCATGGTACGGACTGTACTCTAAAAAGTGCAGAAAACTAGTTAAAAACTCACAGAAAACAAGAGCAAAACAAGTATTTTTCTTAATTTTCCAAAATGAACAACCCATACAATGATTGGAACATGGTTTTTATACATGTGCCAACTTATTGAAGCCCTTGTATGGATAGGTACAGGCTGGAACTAACCAAAACCACCAAAAACCACTTTTTTGACAACTTTTGACAACTTTTTGTTGCTCAAAAATTGCATTTTGACTTCTGGTGACTTGGCACTCAAACCAATGACTCAACATCATTTATAAACACTAAATAAACATTCTCCAATGCCTTTCAAGGCTTTACAACATCAAAAATTCAAAAATGCTCATTTGGACCCAAAATTGACAATTTTTAGCCTACCGAGCAAAAAACCAAAAAAAATCTTGGAAACTCACAAAATGAGTTCCAAACCTTATTACACCACAAAACAAACCTATTAAACCTACTAGAAGCATAAAAATAAACACACATGCTTAATTTGCAATAAAATGTTATACCTGCTAGGATTTGAGCATTCAGGTGCTCAGGTGCTCCTGCACCACTTAGCTTCAGACATCTCTCATTAAGTGCATATTTCTCATCATTATCCTTATTCTACAAAATTTCCTTCCTCCTAGCCTGAATAGATGACAGCCTCTCCTATAGGACAAGAATGAATTCCTGAGCAGAATTCATGTTGTAGCTTTAAGTTCTTCATCCTTTCAGCATCATAATCTTCAAGTGCCACCTCAAGTTGCTTCTCCAAACTCATATCCATGGATTCCGGATTCAAGATCTTCCTCAAGCTGTTAAAATTCCTTCAAGGCACAAGGCTCTGATACCAATTGTTAGAATCTAAGAACATTGAGAGGGGGGGTGAATCAGTGTTCTACCAGAATGCTCAATTTTAGCCTTATTAAAACATACATGCACCAACCAGTATATCGGTACATATAGAATTGAAAGAAGTAAAGAAACCAATAAGAAAATCACATAAATGAATACCATAACATATAGAATTATACATGGAAAACCTTAAAGAGGAAAAACCATAGTGGGATTTGTGACCCACAATATCAATCCACTGGCCATATGAAGAGATATTACAAAATATAGAGGCTACACTTGTAGGAAGGCTTACAACCTAGAGCACACTGCTCAATCACAAAAGGAGCCTCACTGACTACATACAAATCCATACTACAATCCAGAGAAATGATTTAACTACAAGATAACATCTTCTATGCCTGAATACAGTTTCGATTAAGCTATGTTTGTTCTGATCCGAAACCCTTAACCCTTTACTGGAATACCCCTTACATAAATATCCTCACATACATGATCTCTTTCATATATTTCACATCTCCCTTATGATTTCCTTCTAGATATATATCCTCACACCATATCTCAAAATGATCTAACCTGCTGACTTATATACCCTTTACAATTCATCATGCCTTATGTCAGCTTACAAAGATATTTACAATATGAATATGCATGTCGGCTAGATAACATAAATACATGAATAACAAAAACAATTGTCGATGTTGGATCTCCAAATGATGTCGGCCTCCAATACTGATAACCTGATTCTAAACCATGTCGGCCTGCATTGTCGGTAACCAAAGAATTCCTTCCAACCTGTCGGTGTCAGTGTTGGTGAAGTGTCTGTGAAGCCGGAAAAAGATACCATGTTGCCATCAATGACAACATATTTAAACGAGCCAATTGAGTGTCAATTGCTAATAGCTAGAAGGTTTTTAATGCATTGAATATCCATGTCAAGTTTCCAATTGTTTGCCTTACCCCTAAGGATAGCATGCACAATTATTTGGAATCTCCCTCAAGATGAAGCCTATCTACCCCCAAACTCTTTTCTATTTTTACTGCTAGTGTAGCCACATAAAAATTTATCCTCATAACCATCTTATTAATGAATTGGGTATCAATGTCTAAATCATTAAAATTCATTAATTTATTAAATCATTTTCATCAATTCTTTAAATCATTTTCCTCCATTCTAATTATTAAAGGATTTCATTTATCTATTAATTTCATAAAGCACCTCCAACCTTTAGTCTCCATCCTTTTCAAAAAAACCCATGTCTCATTTATCCCCTTTCACTCTACCAATTTCATCCACTTAAAGAATGTGGGACAAATGCTCATCCATAACTACCTCCTTTATCCCACATTCATCCCTCAACGTGTTTTTCCTATGAGGATACCTATAAATTGGTTCGCCCCTCTCATATTGAGCTCTCTCGATTATTGAAATCTTGGTGTCATAATGTTGTTTTGTTTACTTGCATTTCAACTCTTTTTCCTTGCACTTTAGTTCATCACCTCTTTGATTTATTATCTCTAGGGCATTTCATTATGTTTGATGTCTTTCACATCCACCCATCATATCTCCTTGTTCATGTGCTTCTGAGAGCACCCATACTGCAAACACAAGATCTTGATTTGGTAGGATAACAATGGAGACAAATCCTTGATAAGATGCATGTGTGTGTGTTTGTTTTCTTTTGTTTTCTAGTTTTGCATGTATGTTCTTGCAGGTACTCTATTGAGGATGTTGGAAATAATCTGGATCTTAATCTAATAAGATCTCAACCATTTTTCCTCCATCTTCAGCTAGAAGTGCAGCTTTCACTTCCACCTCATTGTTGGATCATGCACCTAGTCATTAGCAAGCATTGGTTGTAGCTCTATCGTAGCAATCCCTCTCTATACATCTAGCACTCGAGGTTCAGGATTACCTCTAGCCGCACCATCGAAATTTATCTTTATTCAACCTTCTTCTAAAGGGGTCCATCTAACTTGCCTTGTTGTCTCTTGAGGAGGATTAACCCCCGGAAGCCCATTAATGGGCCTATTTTTTCTTAGTTTATTATTATCTTAGTTTTCATCTATTATGATAGTGTTATTTACTCATTGTATAGAATTAATTATTTATATAAAATTATATATAGAATACATGATCATTGTTGCCCAACATTCTTATGGTTTGTAGAAAAGAGGTTTACATCAGGGCCATTCTCAAACTAAGATTCAAAGAAAAATTTGCTAAGTAGAAAACTCACAAGAGGAATGAGGTACAAGAGGTTGGAGGATATTTAGTGACCTCTTGTTAATCACTAGCAATAGGGTTATTTGATAGTTTTAGTGACAAAACTACTTGCACCAAATTGGACAAAGTCAAAGTACAACTTCTAGTGACGATGGCAGTTTACCATGCTATAAGAGATTGAGTGGAAATGGTCAATAATAATGGCTACAATTGAGAACATTTTGAACATTCCCTTGCTAAGTTTGAAAGGAGGGAAATATGGAAAATATTGATTTTGTAAATAGTTGTATAGGAGAGTAGTTGGCTATAGAGATACTCTAACTACTAGACTACTTGGAAGTGTGGTTAGGCAGTAATAAGTTCTCATATGTAGGTGATCATTTGTAGAATGATCCAAATAGCAATATGTAGACCTAAAAGTATGCATAGGCATATGATTATTTTTTTTAGTTCATGTGATTTTTTTTCTCTCCATGTTCACACTAGGGGGATTTTAGGAGTTAGTATTCACATGGGTTAAGATTGTGTGAATGAGTGAGGTAAAGTGATTTGTAATAACAACTCACATATTTATTATACGGTTGTTGCGTCCTTAGTTTTGTTAGTGTGTTAAAAAAATATGTGTGAAGAATTGAATTAATGTGCATTTGTACTACAAGTTGTTAGACCAACTCATCCATATATAGGAGTATTTCTAGGAGATATAATAGTTGTCCTATTATATATAATATAAAAAATATTATAAATATTTATGATGCAGGAGCATCCTCGGTTCTTGGCAATCTTGCATCAACCAAAAACATTTCGTTTCTATTAGTTTTATGTTTCAGTATTTCTTTCTACATTTTCTTGCATTGGCTCACTAGATCTTGCGGAGCTGGATTTTTCTTGAGGATATGATCATCTTCCTTATTCCTAAACCACAGAGCATTTGGATCATCTACCGACAAGTTATCGATTTTAGATTCTGAGATAGTTTTCTGGCACTAGAACCGCTTGGACCTATTTGCATTGGTGAATCTCATGGATCCCTTCTGTAGCTTGCGGAGCCCAATTCATTGATTCTGATGTTCCTTGGCATGCGTTTGACCTTCCCTTTGATATGCACTTCATCCTTTGGATTTTCTAGAGGAATCTCTTTAGTGGAGGCCAACCTGGTGTTTTACACATTTAATCTTGTTCTTCGGTATTTGATCCCTCTTGGGCCGACTGGATCTCCTTGGACCATATAAATCAATGTAATTAAGCATCATAATTCAATAAGATAGAACATAAAAGATATATCCTAAGATTCAGAGGTCCAGAGTTGACCGATTTTGTAACTGAGCATGTATGTAGTAGGTCAATGAGTTGAGTCTTGTAACTCGGATGTTACCAGTTATCTGTAATCAGTTTTCATGATCTAATTCATTTAGTTATGCATTACATCCATCATATCCTCTTGTTTTCACTGTGTTTGCTCGTGTTGCCTGGTCTGGATTGATCTCCTTGAGGTCCCTCCCAAACAATGATTGAACTAAGTGGTATCAGAGTGAGATTTCATTTTGGAGATTGTGTTGTCTTGGAAAAAAATTTGTGGGGTGGCGGGTTGTGGATCTGACCTGCAACTGCAGAGGACTAGCATGAAGATGGCGCGAAGAGGAAATAGGAATGGTGGAGCACGTGGGAATGCAGAACTTGTTGTGATGGAAACATTGAAAGGAATCCCAGCTCAGCTGGAAGCCTTTGAGATATCCCAGAGAAGAGGTTGACCTATTGAAGGTGTGAGTGAAGATGAAGAAGAAGAAGCACCAGCAGAACAAGTAGCAAATCCACCGCTGATCGATCCAAATGAAGAGAGGTTCTTGAGGGGTTTGAGTAGGGTGAACACTAAACCATATTTTACCCCAATGGAGTATGATGGAAAGTTGGATTCGGATGAATTGATGGATTGGATCTCGAAGATGGAGAAGTATTTTGATTTTGAGAACACCGTAGAAGAAAGGAAGGTGAAATATGCCTGTACCTAGTTGAAAGGTCATGCATCTCTTTGGTGGGAACATTTGTAGGCTGATAGACAGAGAAGAGGTAAAGAGAATATCAAATCATGGGAGCAGATGGTTTCTAAGTTAAAATACAAAGTTTATGTCAACTGATTATCAAGTAAATCTATTCTGGAAGTTGCAGAACTTGAAGCAGAAAGAATCTAGTGTGAAAGAATATATCAAAGCATTCTACAAGTTGAATAACAAATCTGGACATGTTGATGATGAGGTTGAACAAGTTGCAAGATATTTGAATGGATTGCAGATGTCTATACAGGATAAACTCAGTTTGATCAAGTTGCAAAGTGTCGAAGAATCATACCAATATGCATTGAAAGCATAAGACAAATCAAAACAAGGACAAGGAAGTAAGAAAATATGGCAATTCATACCAGAAGGATGACAAAAATTTCCACCAGAGAAGAGAACCTGATGGCTACCAAAGTGAGGGTTTTGGAAAAGATGATAGAATACAAGACAAGAGAGTGTTTAGAGGTACTTTCTATAAGTGTGGAGGAGAAGGACATTGTGCTTTCGAATGTAAGAAGATAGAGAACACTGGGAGAATAGCATTGGTAGAAGAAAGCCCCACCGGATCAGCTAACAAACCAAAAGATGGAGAATTGTTGATGATGAGGAGAGCTTTGTGTCATACCAGAGAGGATGAAGAGCCCTTGTAGAGGCGAAATTTTTTCAAGACCAAATGTAACGTATCAGGTAAGTCATGTAAAGTAGTTATTGGTAGTGGTAGTTCGAATAATCTTGTTTTAGAAGAAATGGTGAATACATTGAAGTTGAAAAGATTGAAACACCCTAAGCCTTATCAGATATGATGGATTCAGGATGATCATAAGTTGTAAGTAAGTGATCAGTGTTTGGTGAAATTGAAAATTGGGAATTATCATGATGAATTTTTGTGTGATATTATGCATGTGGATATTTGTCACCTTTTGTTGGCTAGACCTTGGCAGTTTGATAGACAGGCAATACATGGTGGGAGAAAGAACATATACACTATTGTGGCGAATGGGATGAAGCAAACCTTATTACCCTTGGAGGAGCCCCTAAAGAGTGAAGTATGTACAAATGCTAGAATATGTTTGGTGGATGGAAGGAAATTATAGGATGGGATGAGAAGTGAAAATGTGTTTTTTGCCTTAGTTCCTAAGAAGGTTGAGAACCTGGAACATGAAGAAGAACAATCGGAGGAGATAAAGGAGTTGCTGATAGAGTATGAAGACATCATTTTAGATAATGCACCTAACGGAATACCACCTGTGAGGAGTATCAGTTATTGCATGGACCCGATTCCCAGAGCAAGTTTGCCTAACAAAGATGCACACCAGATGACACTGGTAGAGAGTGAGGAGTTGAATAGACAAGTGCACGATTGTTGAAGAAAAGTTTGATCAGAGAAAGTTTGAGTCCTTGTGCAGTACCAGCAGTGTTAGCACCTAAGAAGAATGGATAATGGAGAATGTGTACTGATTCCAAAGAAATAAACAAGATCACAGTGAAGTACCAGTTTCCTTTA
Source organism: Cryptomeria japonica (assembly GCF_030272615.1). NCBI lineage: Eukaryota > Viridiplantae > Streptophyta > Pinopsida > Cupressales > Cupressaceae > Cryptomeria > Cryptomeria japonica. Next base: position 763,603,195 of record NC_081408.1, read on the forward strand.
CCTAGAATGGATGACATAATGGATTGTTTGAGTGGAGCCAAATACTACACAAAGATAGACCTGAAGAGTGGATATCATTATATCAGAATTAGAGAAGGAGATGAGTGGAAGACATCATTCAAAACTAATGAAGGATTGTATGAATGGTTGGTGATGCCTTTTGGGTTGATTAATGCACCAAACACTTTCACGAGGTTGATGAATGAGGTATTGAATAATTTCTTGGGTAAGTTTGTTATTGTATATTTGGATGACATTCTGATTTTCAATAAGATAAAAGAGGAGCATTTGTTGCATTTGAGACAAGTTTTGCAGAGGTTAGGAGAAGAGAAGTTACTGATTAATATAAAAAAGTGTCGTTTCATGAAAGAAGAGTTAGTCTATTTGGGATTTGTGATATCTACGGATGGATTGAAGATGGACCTTGAGAAGGTGAAAGAAATTGTTGAATGGCCTACACCAAAAAGGATTGGAGAGGTTAGATCATTTCATGGATTGGCTAGTTTCTACCGAAAGTTTATTAGAAATTTCAGTTCAGTTTGTAGTCCTATGACTAAGACAATGAGAGAGATAGGAAAGAATTCAAGTGGACAACAAAGTATTATCTTTACTAAAGCAGAAGGTTACTGAGAAGTCTGTGTTATCTTTACCAGATTTCAACAAAGTATTTCAAGTGGAATGTGATGCAAGTGGGAATGCAATTGGAGCAGTATTGAGTCAGGAAGGGAGAGTAGTAGCTTATTTCAGTAAAAAGTTGAACGATGCCAGGAGAAGATATTCAATGTATGATTAGGAATTTTATGCCATTGTTCAAGCCTTGAAGAAGTGGAGACATTACCTTTGTGTTGAAGCATAGGAGTGGGAAGTCAAACAAAGTTGTTGATGCATTGAGTAGAAGGAGGAATCCACTGACAGAGATGAGAGTGACAGTATTAGGATTTAAAGAGTTGAAGACCTTGTATGATGATGACCCAGATTTTGCAGAACCTTGGAAAGCATGTAGAGAACCAGTTATGGTGGACAGAAGTCAGTTTGTTAGATTATTTGATTCAGGATGGGATATTATTCAAAGGAGTTCACTTGTGTATACCTAAGAGTTCTATGAGGGAGAATCTGATAAAGGATAAGCATAGTGGAAGATTAGCCGGACACTTTGGTGTTGATAAAACAGTAGCCTTGGTGAGTGAACATTACTTTTGGCCTTAGATTCATAAGGATATCAGGAAATTTGTGCAAAGTTGTAGATTTTGTCAACTTGCAAAAGGTAGTAGTCAGAATGTGGGATTGTATAAGCCTTTGATAGTATCGGAGAGACCTTGGGAAGACATAAGCATCGATTTCATACTTGGATTACCTGAGGCACAAAGAGGAAATGATTCTATATTTGTGGCAGTGGATAGATTCTCGAAGATGGCTCATTTCATACCTTGTAAGAAGACATCAGATGTGCATGTAGTTGACTTATTTTTCAAGGAGGTAGTGAGATTACATGGATTACCTGAGAGCATAGTTTCAGACAAAGAGACTAAGTTTGTTGGTTATTTTTGGAGAACACTTTGGAAAAAGATAAAGACACATTTGAAATTTAGTTCTACTTTTCACCCACACACTGATGAACAAACAGAGGTAGTAAAGTGGAGTTTGGGAAATTTGTTGAGATGCTTAGTTGGAGATAAAATTGGAAGTTGGGATTTGATTCTTGCACAAGTAGAGTTTGCCTACAATAATCAGTGAAGAGGAGTACCAAAAGAACACCTTTTGAGATTGTTAAAGGAGCACACCCTAGAGGTATATCATAATTGAGAGATATCAGTAATGAAGACAAGAGGAGTGCATAAGTAGAAGAGTTTGCAGATCACATGGTGGCCTTACATATTCAAGTTAAGAAGCACTTGGAGGATATGAACATCCATTATAAGGAGAAAGAAAATGAGAAGAGAAGACATAAGGAATTTGAAGTTAGCGATGAAGTGATGGT